>NC_089762.1:12255242-12555242 GCF_040412425.1 Macrobrachium rosenbergii | reverse complement strand
ATGAGGGCAGTATATTATGCCCGTAGAGTCTTAAATGCAGCAGAGAGAAATTATAGCACAATAGAATGGGAATGTTTAGCATTATACTGGGGATTAAAGAAATTTAGGCACCTAATCCTAGGGCATAAAGTCAATGTACTTACTGATCACAAACCCATTTGTGATTTGTTTAAGAAGAGAACTTTTACAAATAACATGAAGTTCAATAGATGGTTCATTAGTGTGTTAGAATTTGCTCCAGAATTCAGATATATCCCAGGGAAATTTAATACACTAGCAGATGCATTATCCAGATCCCAAGAAGAAACAGAGAAATGCATTACCACTAATACTTTTTGTTTTAGCTGTCAAGTAATAGACTTAGACTTGGAAAGAGTACAAATACAACAAGGAAAAGATACAGAAATCAGACAGATAGTAGGACAGTTAATGACAGATGAATCTTCAAAACCTGATTTTGTTTTAATCAATGGGTTATTGTATAAAAGACCAACAGAGAAGAATGGTTATTCTCGTCTATGCATCCCAAAAACACTAATCAGAAGTTTTAGAACTAACCCACTCATATAAGTTAGCAGGACATCCAGGAATTAAAAAGATGAGTAGAATCATAACCAGAAATTATTTTTGGCCACATTGTAGTGAAGATGCCAAGAACTTTGTTCAAAATTGTGAAGTTTGTAATAGAAACAAGGGTACTGTAAATCCAAAGGCTCCACTTGAAAAATATCCATAGGAACTTCTACCGTTCCAATGCGTGTCAATGGACTTTTTAGGTCCATTTCTTACCACTGTTAGAGGGAATAAACAAATACTAGTCTTTCTAGACTATCTAACAAGATATGTAGAGATTGTACCAGTAAAAAATAGAGATACAATTACAGTAGCAGAAGCTCTTAAACCTAGAATTATCACGAGACATTCATGTCCACAAGTTCTTCTTTCTGATAACGCAGATGAATTTACTAGTGAACTTTTAAGAAAATTATGTGAATTTTACGAGATAAATAAATGTCAAATAACAGCATATAAACCAAGTTCAAATGGAGCAGTAGAAAGAACAAATCGTAAAATAAAGGATATCCTGAAAACTTTAGTTAAACCTAATACAGAAGACTGGGATTTAGCTTTGGAAGACGTACAGTTTACTACAAACAATACTGCAAATGAAACAGTTGGAGAATCACCGCACTACTTATTATATGGGTATCAAAAACGACTACCTAATACCCTACTAGATGATGCAACACCACCCCGACATACTTATAATTATGATGACTATATTGCATGGAAAATTAGACGTACCTATGAAACGATCAAACAAACGACGACTAGACTTAATGAATACAATAAAATCCAAGCAAGGTACTATGACAAAAATACGACTAAACCAGACATTACAGTAAGTGCTCAGGTACATGTTCAGAATCATATTCCAGAAGGTCCTAATGCAAAAGTTTCTCCTAAATTTCATGGTCCTTATAGAGTATTAGAAGTGTTAAAATTAAATAAGTTTAGAATTATTAATGAGAGTGATCTAAAAGAAAGGATCGTTCATTGGAATCATGTGAAGGTAATAAAAGCAGACGCTTGGTCCACTAAAAAGCTAGAAGTATTGAAAGAAGATAAGGAAGAACAGATAAACAAAAGATATGAGTTAAGAAAAAGATAAATTATGTAAAGTGTCGAACTGAAATATCATATGTAAAATGTGTTTGTAGAAATTAAAATACCTCTTGTATATAGAATATCTGATAAGGCTTATTCTTACAGATACAAACATGGGGCTCCTCTTGGTTATCATAACCCTACTTTGTGTGTCATCAGAAGTGGTCATCCGAAAGGGTGCACTACTAGAGAAAAAGGGATCCGTGAAATTAATAAAGGATTTAGGAATTGTAAGTGTAGACATTTCCTCAGTGCTTATCAATGAAATGACGTTGAAAGATGTTCAAAAGAACTCAAATCCATAATACAAAAGAATGATAATAACAGTGCCTTACCATTGTTGAAAAGATTAGATAATGACATAGGAAAAGTATTAAGTATAAGGTCCAAAAGATCCTCTTACCTTTTATAGGAACAGCACTAAATCAACTGTTTGGAGTCGCAACTGAATCTAATGTAGAAAAAGAAAAGGCCCGAATTGATAAACTGGAACAATGGGTAGCAACAAGAGGTATAGTGTTAAATAAAGTAATAACTTCTCAGAACTTAAATGCCCAAGAGATAGAAAAGCTAAAGGTATTCATTAATAAAGTAAGTAAAAATATAACGAAAGAACTAAATGTGTTAGAAAATCAACGGTTTCTGAATAGTTTTATTCTGGATAGTGAATTAATCTTGCAAGAACATAGAGACATGTTAAACGCAATTTTGTTAGCTTATAAGGGAAAGTTGAGCCCAACCCTAATCACTCCTAAAGAATTAGAAGATATAACCTATTGTAATTTGATAACCACCAAGGTGGTAAAAGATAAGATTATTTTAGTGTTACCATTTAATCAAAAAGATGCAGATGTACTGATGTCCATACATCCTTTCCCTATGTTGATAAGGGAAAGTGTAATCATTTCAAATGTCAACAACATCCATTTTGCATTAGAGGAACATGGGTTAATGATGTCATTTATTACTGATGTTCAATTAAAAGACTGCATAATTTTAAAGGAAAAAGAATACATCTGCAACCTTGATAACCTTTACGAAACTACTAATGCCTATCCTTGTGTCCAATAAATAATTGAAAATAAAAATCAAGAAAATGTATTATGTACCCATTTATCCAAACACAGTTTTGTTTCCATCTGAGTAGAACAGTCAATTTTTGTGTTTTCACTAGATACTGTAACAGCCATAATCAACTGCCATAATCTAAGCACAGAGGTAAATTTCAATAATGTTCATGCTTTTGATAAGACTTGCAAGTTAGTAGTACCAAACCAGTTGTACTATGAACCTCATGTTTTTACTGAAATCAAGTACACAAAGAAGGTCCCATACATGAACTATTCTAAGAATATCAAAGAGTTTCACTTGTCTCAATTAGAATTAAAACAATTGAATGAGTTACCATTGGTAGATGAGTTTTTCTAGTACAAAGAAAAGGTTTCACCAATTTTATCTCTGTTCAATTTGATCATAATATTACTTGTAATTGTAGTACTTGCAATTTTAATCAAACATGTAGTGATTTCAAATATTGAGAAGATTATAAAAGAAATAAAAAGGGCCAAGGAAGAAGAATAATGTTCTTATAGACATGATTTATTACCAATTTCTCTATATGCTATTGATTTTCATTGTGTATTCACTATTGCAGTTAACCATTTTACAATGTGATAATTCATTGTATGTATGAATATTTCTTTTAAATGATAATTCATTGTATAATCTATGAATTTTCTACAGTATATTATTAGTCTGATATTTTAACATTAGTGCATTGACACAATTTGTGCAATATTTTGAAAGTATTAGATTGTGGGCAATCATATAAATGCTTTGTTTTATGTGTAAATTTACAGTTATCCATTTGAACTGTAGTTTTGTTGTCACACTGAGGGCAGTGTGAGACAGCGTGACGAGTGGTGTTAGGAAAATTAGATAGGGAAAGAACAGAGAGAGAGAGAGAGAGAGAGAGAGAGAGAGAGAGAGAGAGAGAGAGAGAATAATAATTAAGCCTGGGTTGTTTTTGCATCAAGAGACTAGAATTGCTGATTAATGTAAACCATCTTCCACGAACTCAAAACAGTGAGCAAGTATATTGCGGCCAGGGTCATAAAACCGTTCGTAAAATCTGGAAACTGTGGCCTCGTGATTTAGCTTACTCAGGATTACTCAGCACCTCGTCAGAAGCAAACATTTCTAGCCATATCTATAACCCTGCCTTCAATAGGAGGCGTTTACATGGAATTGAGGCTGGACAAAGTGATGTAATTCAGCACCCTCCAATCAAACATTCTAGGGAGGGGTTTTTTACACCCCCTCCTAAGATCATTTCCAATCAAATCCTCTAAGGAGAGATTTCAACAACACCCACCAACGTCCTTCCCAATCAACTATTTGAGGGGAGGCCTTAAAGATAAATTCTTCCAATGGGACACTGGAAAGGGAGGAGTTTGCAGATTACAAGAAACCCAGGGTTCCAGAGAAACAAGAAGCGAGAAGAGCAGTTCGAGTTTCCATCCACCAAGAAGGAGAGCTGTATCTCCCATTGCTTTCGTGCTCCCAAACAGACTGAATTGAACTGTCTAACAAGCGTGATTTCGCAATCATAACTGTAGCCGTAATTTGTACTTAAGTTTGTAGTTAACTTTCGTCATTAAAGCAAGAAACTACTGTCTCGTCTCTATTACGCCTTTCTGAGAGATATCAGTACTTTAAGATAATTCCCCCTCAAAATTGCAGACTCGTTAGTGGCAGACGACGAGAGAGGCGCTGTGGACGGCTGTTTTGGCACTTAGAAGAATCTTGCAGGTAAGAAGGGAATAAAAATTTGTTGGGCATGACATATATATATACTCTTCACAATGCTTTTTTAACACAATGTTATTTTTGTGGAGTGGATCACGGGGATCCCACAAAGCTCTCCTCCGAAACACCTCCCCAATTAATTCTTCTGTCGCCATTGCCCAATCACAACCGACTGAATACATGACACTTCGGCAACTAATGCAAAATGGTGTGGTCTTTGGTGAAGACGCCGGGAACCGCCGTGGTATTTTAAAACATGTTACATCACTTGACGGCAACTGCAGAGGGTCGAGTCTTCCCACTGGCCTGGTGTGGCCACTCACATAAGATATGTTACATTTCAAATTGCCGCGGGAACCTCTTCCCTGCAACCTCCATGCTCGCCATGTCTGGTGTGGCCTCATCCTTCCGTTGGCAAAACGCGCCGCCTGCCTAAGGTGAGATGTGATGCACATATGGGCATTAGCTTCCATACAGGGTGTAAACTATCCAACCCAGAACTATCTAACATTAGGAATCATAGGAAATTTTGCAAAAATAATACAAATTATAAGGTTTTCAAGACATTATTATCAAGTCCATATGAGCACCACCTTCCAATATTAGAATCTCTAGCTATAAAGAAACTAGTTCCCACCTTAAACAACCACTCTTCATCTGTTCCCTTGAACAGTACATAGCTTAAACCACACTCTTCCTCTGAGAGAGGGATGGGAAGGTACGGGGGGTCCCTTGCCAGAGACCAAAACTCCTTCATTCTCCACTGAAGAAAATGAAGGTGAAGCCAACCATGAGGGACCAGCTTCTCCAAGGACAACAGGTGACTGAGCCACTGCCGAGCTGGTTGTTCCCGTCGAGTCAGGAACAATTGCGCTGCCTTCCTGAATCTGCTGATATGTGAGTCTGACGGGAAGATTCTCACTGCTACTGTATCTATCAGCATGCCAAGGAACTTTATCCTCTGCTTGGGTATGAGTTCGGACATTTCCAAGTTTATAACAACCCCCAGGTTGCGACAAAACTGGAGAAGTCGATCTCTGTCCTCTGCAAAAGAGAGCTGCCAGGACTAGCCAATCGTTGAGATATTACCTCAGCAGACGTATCCCTTGTGAACAGACCCAAGTCTACACAAGGGTGAACACTCGCATGAGCACCTGGGGAGTGGTTGAGAGCCCCAAACAGAGTGCCCTGAACTGGTAAACTGTCTCCCCAAGGATAAAGCGAAGGTATTTGTAGTAAAACTGATGGATGAGTATTTGGAAATACGGTCTGTCACAACTTCCGCAGTGCCTTTCTTTAGCACCGCCTTCACCTTCCCCCACAGGGCGAGATCCTTCAGCGAGCTGGAAACATAACTGTGTGGATGCACTGGAAGGCTGGTGAGGGGTGGCAGAAACTCAAAAGGGAAGTCGATATTCTACCTGAAGGACGTCTACTACCCAGGTTTCTGTTCTGTATCACTGGCATGTTGCCCAATGGCTCAACAGGAAACCCCCTCACCAACGGCAGCACATGGGAAGGGATGCTGCCACTAGAATCCTCCTCCCTTCTTCTTACTCTTGCCCTCTCTCCCGGGCTGGGAAGGGGGCTGAAAGGGTGCTGCTGCACACCCTTTCTGACGTGGGCAGAAGGCCAGTAAACCCCCAATATTTGGGTTCTCACGATTTGCGGACTCACCGATTCACAGGATTTTCTGTGGAACATATCTATAAATTATTCGCAAAAAATTTGGCAATTTATGGACTTTTTCATTGAGAAATATTCACAAACTAGTGTATTTTGATGTTATTTTCATGAATAAATACATTTTTTATGATAAAATTATTTACTAATTTTCAAATATTATTAAGATTAATAATAATAATAATAATAATAATAATAATAATAATAATAATAACAATAATAATAATAATAATAATAATAATACTGTAAGATTAAATAATATGTAACTCAAAGAGAGAGAGTGTGAGAGGGTGCTAAAGAAAAGAGCAGGTACACAAGTACTGCTAGTTTATTGAGGAAACAGCCCACTTATAAAGCGGCGTACAGATGTCAGTGTTGTGATGTAGAATATATAGGGAAATTAGATAGAAAAGAGAAAAAGAAAAGAGAGAGAGAAAGAGAGAGAAATATAGAAAGGAGAAAAAAGTTAGGAGAGAGAAGGAGATGGATGTAAGAAAAAAAAAGAGAGGCAGAGAGCACACAGATAACGCCTAAAAGCTGTTGTTATTATTGTGATTCCAATACGCTGATCGAGGCAGGATTTTGCATGAACTCAAAAACAGTATATCTTGTTGAAGTCATAAAAACGGTTGTAAAAGTGATAACTAATGGCCTCGCGATTAAGTTAACCAAATCATGAGTCAGCACAGCCAAAAAGCTTACAGCAGCTGGTTCTATAACCCCGCCTTCTCAGGAGGCATTTTCATGGAAATTCCAGGAAACTGGGGGCTGGACAAAGTGATGTACTTCTACACCCTCCAATCAAACATGCTAGGGAGGGGTCTTTCACACACCCTCCTAAGATCACCTCCAATCAAGTCCTCTAAGGAGAGATTTGAATCACACCCACTACAGTCCTTCCAATCAACTATTTGAAGGGGAGGCCTTACTGATAAATCCTTCCAATAGGACTAGAAGGTGGAGATTGCAGATAACAACAATTCCAGGGGTTCAACAGGCTGGAGAATGCCAGGGAGAGACAGATCAAGATTGTGTCCTAAAAGGGAGAGTACGTCTCCCTGCGCTTCAGTGTTCCCCATATAGAGTGAGCCAAGTTAATAGCTCCAGAGTGATTTCGTTTCTATCATTGTAACTAATAGTTTTGTACTGACCTTTATAATACTAAGTACTAATTAAAGTGAAGAAATTACCGATCTCGTCTCTATACGCCTTTCTGAGAGATATCAATATTTAAAATAATTAATATAAAGAAGATAGCACATCATCAGTGAAGCGATGCTAAGGGACACATCTAGAAGAAACCAAGGTAAGAAGTGAGAGACTAAAAACATACAACAGAGAGAAAGATCATTATAACATCATCACAAAGACATACAAAGACATACAAGTGACATACAAGTGACCCGAGGTCAATCATTCATTATGCAAAATAAGACAGGTACATACAGATAACATGACAATAAAAATAGTATATTAAATACAAAGATACTCTGTAACATACACAATAGACAAGGACAAATATGGATTGGTAATGAATGTACAATTACATAGAAAAATAGGGCTGATTATCCTGACTTAAGGTCAGGCGAAAAGGCACCATAGAAAATGGGAGGTTCTTAACAGAAAACCCATTTAGCGGGGACTTTACAAAAGAAGCTGGTTTTCTCCTGCCCCCATTCAGGACGGACCTGGACCTCATTAAAGCAAAGATAGATGCTCAGAATTGATACTATTGAAATATCAAAATGATATTAAGGTACTATTGAAATTATATTAAAGTGATATATGTATTTCAGGATGATAGTATAAGCATTTTTAAAGGGTAAATTTAAGTTCCTTGTTGGGTGAGTTGGTAGAGTTGTCAGCTAGCACTCACTAGGCCTGAGTTCGAGTCTCCAACCGGCTAATGAAGAATTAGAGGAATTTATTTCTGGTGATAGAAATTCATTTCTCGCTATAATGTGGTTCGGATTCCACAATAAGCTGTAAGTCCCGTTGCTAGGTAACCAACTGGTTCTTAGCCATATAAAATAAGTCTAATCCTTCGGGACAGCCCTAGGAAAGCTGTTAATCAGCTCAGTGGTCTGGTTAAACTAAGGTATACTTATGATAAAATAATGATTTACAATACTAATTTCCAAATATTAATATTAAGTTTAATAAGATTAAATAATAACAATAAATAATGAAAATAATAATTCTCTCTCTCTCTTATTTAGATGGGGGAATTTTTCCATGTAATATGTATGTATGTTTCTTTTGTATGATAAAAGGGATTTTGACAAAAGGAAAAATCTATTTCTGAGGGAGGTCCCGTGTCACCCGGTGAAATTCCATACTAACACGAATTTCTAGGTATAAATATTGCTAAATATACCAGAGAAAAAAGCTTTCAGGAATGCTGGAGTTACTACCCCCAGATCGAGCATCTTCCATATTGAAGACGTCGGTATAACCAAGGGTGAGTGAAAGAATCACAACCACAGAGCCACACTCGATAGACATCCCTATGTCAAAACCCCCGGGAAGAGCGAGGAGCCGTTCCAGCTCCCACACTCACCTGCCCACCAAGCGGCGACTCCAGCGCCATCTGAACCATTCCAGACTAGCACCACCCCCAGGCTTGGCATGTGCAAGTAGGGGGGGTAAACTAGCTCCTGGGAGGGTCACCGGGTGACATGGGACCTCCCTCAGAAATAGATTTTTCCTTTGTCAAAATCCCTTTTCTGAGTTCAGTCCCGTGTCACCCGGTAATATAGTGACAGAGGATCATGCCAAGACTGCAAAGCTACAAAGAAAAACAAAAGGTGATCATGAACAAAAACACACGCTATGAAAAAATAGATTTAATTATGATATCCCATCAATGCAAAACAGATCAAATTACAGATAAGTACGGGTGGAACACAACACACCCAACAATATAATGGTACAAACAGGCAATGTAAAACTAAATCTAAGAGCAATGCACAATAAAAGATAAATAACATCAAAATGTGAGGTACATGAAGCAAAATAAAAACAGCTCAAGTACCTCTAGGCTAAATCTAAATACACAGCATATCAAAACACAATCACCAAGACAAATAATAACAATGGCAACATTATCATCAATTATGAGGAGCAAGGCAGTGAGGCATGATTGATCCAGGAAAACAGGCAGAGAAATAAATGAGGCAGGTGGGAGGGGGGAAAGGATAAGGGTTAAGGATAATTAAGGTGGGGAAATGACACTCCCCACAGCCACTGTAGAAAATTTCAGGGCTTCGAGTGATTTTAGATAGTGGCGCTTAAACACTAGAGGTGATTTCCATCCCGTATACTTAGTAAGTTCAGCAAAATCCATATTATGAAAATAATTGGTAGAGGTAGCTACCGCACGGATATCATGAACCTTAGGGACTGAATCCGGGTTGGCTTGTTTAATAAAATATAGAATTTGCTGCCTTATAGCGTTCAACGAAAGAGTTCCACCTTTTTCCCTGATAAAAAGAGGACCCGACATACACTGAGGAGTTCTTTGTAAGTAAGCCTTTAAGGTAAAGACTGGGCACAAGGACCAGTCCTGTGGAAGAGGCACCACCTTCCAGGGGGACCACCTGTCCTGAGGGTCTTCATTTTTCGCTAGAAACCTATGATCAGGGGAAAGGAGAACTTCTCCCGATGGGAGGAAATCAATGTGATCATCACCTCTAGAGAGAGCAGATAGCTCTGAGATTCTGGCACCTGAAGCTAAGCTAATCAGAAATAAGGTCTTCCTTAGCAGATCCAGATAAGAACATTGTGAGTTATCAATATCAGAGGCCAACTTTAGAACATCGTTTAGGAACCAGGTAACCGAATGTGGGCGTGTTACCGGTCTCAAACGGGCGCATGCTCTAGGGATGGAGGAAAAGTATGAATCTGTAAGGTCAATCTTAAAGCCATACAAAAATACCTTCTTCAAGGCTGATTTAGCTGTAGTAATAGTGGCCGGAGCTAGGCCTTTTTCAAACAATGATCTAAAGAAGGTAACCGCTAGGTTAGTAGTCATAGTCTGAGCTTCAGATGCCTTCAAAAAGGATGCTAATTTTTTGACTGCTGAATCATATTGCCTGAGAGTAGAATCTCTCTTATCGGATTCTAGGAACAGAGTGTTAACGGGGTCAATGTTTGCTCCCTTTTTAGCAGCAAATTTTATAAAGTCCACAAAACTAGGGCATTCTGAATTCTTAAGGAAGCTGACACAGTCTTGGTTTGTACTACTTGGGTCAGTCTGGGTTTGAGTAACTGATGACACCACAACTTGAGCTCCAGAAGCAGAGGGAACCAGTTGCTCTTCGGCCAATGGGGGGCTACCAGGGCTAGTTGGCCCTTGAATGACCTGAGTTTGTGTAGTACTTTCAACAACATGTTTATTGGGGGAACAAGTAGATCCTCTCCCAATTGTTCCAATCTATAGTCATTGCGTCCGTGGCGTGAGGCATGGGGATCCAGATTGGGAGCCACATAACAGGGAAGCTTGTGATTGCTCTCTGTGGCGAACGATCCACTTGGAGTCCCGGACCCGGCGGCATATCCAATTGAACGATTCCCGTCCAGAGACCACTCCGTCTCCAACGGAGTAGTCCTGGACAGAGAATCCGCCACCACGCCCGCACCCCGCTAAGGTGGGTGGCTGACAGATGCCAGCCGTGCTTGTTCGCCAGGAGAAGATAGCTAACATCACCTGATTTACGCGGCCCGATTTGGAACCGCCCCTGTTTATGCAATGAACCACCACGGCGCTGTCTAACACCAGCCTGATGTAAATCTGGCCGGCGGGGGCAAAGTTTCTTCAGAGTTAGAAACACTGCCATAGCTTCCAAGGTGTTTATATGGAACTGTCGAAACATTGTAGACCATGTCCCTTGTACTTTTTGTTTTGGTGAGTACTCTCCCCAGCCGCTTAATGAAGCGTCTGTGTGGATTACCAGAGCTGGGGGAGGAAATTGAAGGGGGACAGACTTCGAAAGGCCTTGACTACGGACCATGGTCGAAGTCTTGTCTTCAAGATTTGCGGGATTGAAGAGACTCTGTCTCTGAGCCTGACACTGGCTCGTCTCCGCCACACTCTGTTTATGTCTTTTAGTCTTGCTTTCAAGAGCAGGTCTGTTACTGAAGCAAACTGAAGAGAGCCGAGAGTCCTCTCTGAGACTGGTGGGATGCCGCTTTGCCCTTCAGAAATTTTCTGGTAGCGGCGGCTATCTCCCTCCGCTTGGCCGGCGGAAGGGATAGCCTGTACGAGGTTAGGTCCCATTGGAGACCCAGCCACTGAAACCGAGACTCGGAGTCAGGCGGGACTTCTCCTGTTCAATTGAAAGCCTAAGGACTCCAGGAACCCGATCACTATGGCTGTAGCCTTCCGACACTCCTGCACGGATGGGGCCCAGATTAACCAATCGTCCAGGTATGCTACTAGGGAGATCCCCGGGACCGTAGCTGCTGAACAACTGTTTCTGCCAGCTTCGTGAATATCCTGGGGCTATATTGAGCCCGAAAGGCATGACCCTGAAGGAGTAGGCCTGTTTCCTAGTCTGAAACCCAGGAAGGAGAGAAGTTCCGCAACCGGGACGTGATAATAAGCGTCTGAAAGATCGATAGAGGTGGTGACGGCTCCACGCGGTAGTAGAGTCCGTGCTTGAGCAACTGTAAGCATCACGAAATTTGTCGCATTGTATGTAGAGATTTAGACGACAGATCTAGAATCACTCTTTGCTGGTCGGAATCTTTCTTGGGGACAGTGAACAGCCTGCCTTGAAATTTGAGGTGCCTCACTTTCTTTATTGCTCTCTTGTTGAGAAACTCCGTCACAAAGTCCTGTAGGGCTTTGGAGGAGGGTTGATAAAACCTGGTCAGGGAGGAGGGTCCCTGATCCAGCTCCAACCCAGGCCTTTGGACACAATGCTGTGTGCCCAAGGACTAAAGGACCACTGGTCTCTGAACCAGTATAGGCGTCCACCTACCTGACTGGTGTCAATGGGAGGAAGCAGGTTTGTTTCCTCTACCACGGCCACTTCTCCCCCGGGAGACGGATCCAGCTCTACCTCTGTAGGGGGCTCGGCCTCTACCCCGCCTTGCACTCCTATTAAGGCCGTGAAAGACCCACGGCCTTCATAGGTAGGGTTGTACGCCGGCGAGGAGATGTACGTAGGCGCAGCAAGGGATTGGGCTGGTTGAACCAGCACATACTGTTGGGGTTGAGCTTTGGAGGTGGACAGTTGGTTCACCGTCGAGACCGGAACTGCCTGAACTACTGTCAGGTGTTGTGGTCTCCTATGCCTTCTATAACGTTTCCCAGGCTTATTCTGGGAACCGCTAGACTCGGGGTCTTCCGCTTAAAGACGGAGATACCCCACCGGGAGCGCAGACTCTGGTTGGCCCTGGTTGCCTCGCCCAGGACACCGGAGACTTCGTCTTCTGGGAAAAGATTTTCCCCCCAGAAAGAGCTCTTCATGAGCCTGTTAGGCTCATGACGCATGGTGGCATCAGCGAAGATGAACTTACGGCAGTTCATCTTTGCCACCATGAAGTCGTTTGGTCCGACTGGAACCCTGGTAACAGGGATTTAGTCAGGACCTGAAACAAAGGCTCCTCTGCAAAGGAGACGGCAGTCGCTTCTGAAAGGCACAGCGAGTTCAAAGACCGGCTCAGACGACACCGTGCCTCGAACTCAGCCTTCAGGAGAGCTTCCGGAATCTTATGAAGCTGCTCACTAAACTGGTTCGACGCGCAATCTGCATCCAATTTACCAACAGTAAATGTGGACGGAGCGTCCTTCCAGAAATCGTCACCCCCTGGGAAGATCAGAGATGTAGGGTCTGATTCCCTAAGCTGAGGCAAGGGTTAGCCATCTAAGCAAGCCTGAGCGGTTGCAATAGCAACCTTGTTCAGGCAGGGAGTGGGTAGGTTATCTCCGAGGGAAAACATAGTGTAGTTGCCCTTGAAGAGGGTCAACTTCGTGTTCTCCGCCCGCCACTCAGAAAAAGTGCGCAAGAGAGCAGATTGCGCCTGATCCCTAGGGAAGATCACAGTCTCCTTAGGGACCTTGTCTGAGCGTACCCAGGCTTCCTCCGTCAGCCTAACGAAGCCTGGGTAGGGGGGCAAGAGATCAGCCGGGAAGAACTCCAGCTCCTCCAGGCGTCTGGTACCTAGATCTTCAATGGTCAAGGTATCCTCGTGGCGAATAGCGCGAAGAGCGAAACGCCACGGGTTCCCTACATCAAAAGGAGGGAGGGTAGCAGTGTCAGGGATCTGGTAATGCGGTCCGGCCCCACCGGAGCGTGCCATATCAGCAAGAAGATTCTCCTGACTCTGCAGCCTCTCCGTCAGCTTAGAAAGCTTAGGCAACCTCCGAAGAGAACTTCTCAAGTAACATCCCCGCAAACGCCTCAGGGTCAAAGGCAGGCTGGCGAGGAGGGCTGGGCCTGGCCGCCCTCTTACTCGCTCCCTTTGCCTGAGGTACCTGGTTTGCTCCCGGAGGCCACAGGTTCAGCAACCTTTGGCTTCGACGGGGGAAAGGGGATGCCTTTATGGAAGACGAGGACTTGAAGCCCTTCACCTTCCACGACGTCTTCAACTTGGGGACAGTAGATGGAGCGCTGTCCCTCAAGATAGAAGACTTAGCAAAGCCCTGGAATGAAGAGACAGAGGATGAAGGGGAATCAAAGAGGGCGCCCGCCCCCGCTGCCTCACTTACCTCTCCACCTACCTGGTCCTGCTCGGTGTTCATGGGCTCCGGGTCCAAGTCCAGAGCGGCGACGTCCTCGAAACCTCCGCGTAAAGGGGATCTTCTAGGAGTGGCTGGGTCACGACCGGATCTGCTCGATGATGGGTGCGGCCACATCAGCTGGTACGGCCGCAGCGATCCGGGCTCCGGGGTAGAGCAAATCTCTCAGCTTCCCGTCGAGGACGTAGGGCTTCCCCGACGGGACGTTCCTCCCAAACCCAGCCACCCAGGCGCAGAGAGACTCTAGGGCCTCCTTCTTGGAGGACTCATTGGCCTGAAAGGGGAGCAGGGAATCAAGGGGGGGCTAATATACCGTAAACTATATAAGCGCTAAAACACAAAATATAGCAACACAGCAAACTGTAACTATCATGAAGAAAGTAAGTAAGCAGCTTACCGACTCGTCCTGGATGCACCCACAAAGCGCGAAGCAAACCTCACAGCCCTCCGGATGCCAGACGATTAGGTCATCAAGCCGGACCGCACAGCCAGTGTGGGTCCGACATACCACATGCCCGTAGGGTTGGTGGAGGGTGGCGGTACACCCGGGCTCCTCACAACGAACAGTCTGTAAGTGTGAACAGTATATGAACTTACCACTCTAAGAAACTTAAACTAAGCAGGCACAGGTATTTTCAAACTGTACTGCCGGAGTACTCCGGCGGAATGAAAAACCCCCGTCAGAGACGGGCCTACCAGAAAAGTAACTTAAAATTAAGGTAAGCAAGAAGCCCCTCAACTGCTGGAATACTCCGGTGGAACGAGGGAGCCGAATCAACGGGACCCTTACCACAAGGGGTGCCGGGAATAGGACGGCGGAACCCAAGGATAAGATCACCGGACTCTAATAACAATAACAGAAAATAAACATATATCCGACGGCGGAGTGAGCCGCCGGGAACAATATAAATGCATACATATACAGAGGATGGTAACATAATCGGTTAACAATGATATAAAAATCCACACTCCCCGGAGTCCGGCACCAACCCCTCCGGGGATCCCAAGCCTCTACCGCTAGAGAACAATAGAAGGGTGAGGCTACAAAACACCACAAATCCACAAGGGCAGGTGTAAGCGCCAGTCAACCCAACTAGAGTATCCCGAACGCCGGAGCGAACGCGGGACAAGGCTGAGAAAAGTAACCCTGAGAAGGTTCGAAAACCTGCTCGATCCTAGGAGAGCGGGTTAACGAGACACTGAGCTCAGCAAAATGCCATCTGGGACCAGCCCTGGGAGGGAGCGAATCCCTCCACCAGGAAAGATCCAACAACTCGGGGTGGTCGTCGGACACCGACGTCACCCGCGCGAGAAGATGACAAAGAGCTGGACCAGAGTAGACCAGGGTAGGGGGGGGGTTGGTGGGATAAGGAAGGGAGTAGGCCAGAGCAGAGGAAAACAGGAGACTGGGGAAGATGCCTTCACCCGCTCAACTGTAAACCCGACCACGCTAGGTAATAATACCAGCTGGAGAGATCATGGCCTACTCCGAAGGAAAGGGAAGGGAATAGCAACTAAGGCCTCCATACTCTCAACCCACACATAGACGTAGCCTATGACATAAAAAGGGGGAGAAGGAAAGGGAGGGATGAGGAAACAACAGGGAGAGAAATTCCCGTGTCGAAGACCAACCAGAGCCGAATGTAAGGGAATGCTATAAAAGCATGGAGGAGACACACCCACAGAAAAAACCTCAACCCCTCCGTAAAGAAGGGGGAGGACAATGGGGTCTCACTCCACAACCCAAACAACGGTCAGAGGATGGAACAACAACAGAAACTCCCTCCACCTGCTGATCCTCTCCACTCGCCTAACCTAACCCAGGTGAAAGGGAGAGCAGGAGGCCAAGGGCGCAATAAAAAGCCTAACATACACTAGGCAGTATAAATAAGATAACAAGAATAATAAATCACCATCATATGTGCATAAACAATAAAATAAAATAAACTTGTGCTTGTGCTAGGCGCGTAGCCTAACCGAGAGAGGCGACAGAAAGTTAACAGTAAAACTGAGCCTGACGCCCCCACGGTAACTATAATAATTGTAAACAGTTGAAAACATGATGTCAAGCACTAGCAAAATAATAATATAATAATTATAAGCTAAAACTGTCCAAGGGGAAACATCCTGGGGAGTTACCTAAGCGGGAAGATGACGGGAACCCAATGCAGGAACCCCAATGATACAGTTCAACAAAATTATCGTTAGGGAAACACCGAAACAACCCAGCTTAGGAAAAGCCACCAGGATGAATCCTAGGGGAATAAAGATAAGTAATGAGCCAACAAGGAAAAACCCAAACAGAACAAGCTGGACGGGTGTACCTCGCAGACAACAAGGCTGGCTGGGGGACGCCGTAGCGTCATAACAAAACCACGTAGAATTAATAAATACGGGCTGAGACACCCAAACTTATCATAAAAACTCCACAATAAGATGGTACTTAACTTGGATACAGTAAAGCTGCTCGAACGACATGCTGGAAATTGGAAATAATGGCCAAAAGCACAAGCCACCAGAAAAACAGTGAAAATGATCACGTGCTAGAAATGGAATGGTTCAGAAGGCGCTGGAGTCGCCGCTTGGCGGGCGGGTGAGTGTGGGAGCTGGAACGGCTCCTCGCTCTTCCCGGGGGTTTTGACATAGGGATGTCTATCGAGTGTGGCTCTGTGGTTGTGATTCTTTCACTCACCCTTGGTTATACCGACGTCTTCAATATGGAAGATGCTCGATCTGGGGGTAGTAACTCCAGCATTCCTGAAAACTTTTTTCTCTGGTATATTTAGCAATATTTATACCTAGAAATTCGTGTTAGTATGGAATTTCACCGGGTGACACGGGATTGAACTCAGAAATAAATGATTTATCTAATAAGTACTAATTTTCAAATATTAATAATAATAATAATAATAATAATAATAATAATAATAATAATAATAATAATAATAATAATAGTTGGGAAAAAAGCCCTCTATCACGAGAGTTCATAAATGTTCTAAAGGGTCCACAATAATATAACTGTTTAAGGCTCGTAAAATTTTTAAAAACTTTTGAACCCTACTCTGGGTTCATCTTCAGTCACAATCTTTAGAAAAATAATGATAGTTAGTAATAATATATAATATTTTCCATGTATTTGTGTAGTAAATTATTTAACATTTTAAACAAACAAATAGCAATTCCTAATCTTTTATCCTCAACTTGAGAAAGGAGGGGGGAGGGTAAATGTCAATTCACTTGACAGTTCGACATATTAGCCAAGGGGAAGAAGTGTTGCCCTCAGAAGGTCATGGATTTCAATCTTTTGATATCGTAAGGAGTTATTCTCCTCTCTCTCTGTCTCTTGCCAAAGGGGATGAGAAATGGACAGATAGATAAATAGATACTTAGTTCAGCCCTTCTTTCTCTCTCTCTCAGGAAAAGATAATGTTTGTGTGTGTGTGTGTGTGTGTGTGCTTATAGTGTTTTAAAGATGTGTAGTAAAGGTAATACATCTTTGGAAGACAAAAAACAAACATATAAATTTTTTATTGTTGGAGAGATTAAAGAGAGAAGCTCTCCTCTCTTTCTTTCTTTCTTTTGCCCCAGCTAGCCTTGTTGAATATAAGTTGTAGTGGTAACTCTCTTTCTCTCTGCTTTGGCTGGAGGGTTAGAAGTGCGCATGTATTTTTAAGGGTACTAATGTTTAAGATGACTTTGAAATGATATCAATAATATAATTTCAAAGATTAATACAGTAATAGGATAGTAATTTAAGGTATATTTGATGTAGGATGATACTTTAAGTATACATTTGGTATTTGAACTTTCAAGATAGGCAGTTATAAGCATTTTTAGAGGGGGTGTAGCAATTATTCACGGACTTTAACTATTCGCAGGGGCGTCTGGAACACATCCACCGACTTGGGACCAATGAACTTGATGATCTGAGTCAGTACTGTGTCCCTTCTCTTCAACACCAAGTTTGCCAATAGGTTAGCTGTCAGGTGGGCTAGGTAGGAGATGGCCCTACCTCCAGACAGCATCAGCCTCTTGAAGGTGGCTTCCTCTTCAGGGTTCCCAAACCTGAGGAGGAAGAGGAGGCGATCTTGGACACCAACAGTGATCAACAATCAAGCCACAAGGCTGCCAGGAATGCTGCCATGGCAGTATTCCAGTGCTACTGAATCATGCTAAGAGAGGGAAGCTCCCTCTGCACAGAGGGAGTCCAGCAACAGACCCAGGCCCAGACGAACCAAGGTCCGAGTCAACCTGTTTTGGCAGTGGCCTCTCCAAAGGCATGTAATCTCTTCTGACAAGGGAGAGGAGGAGAAAGTATCTTGTACAAGTGGCTGGACCAGAGTGAGTTCTCCTGCCCAGATACAAGATCCGTCCAAGGCAAGACCACCGAAGCTCCAGGTTCCTTGTGAGGTCCCCAATAGGCTTTGAGGGCAGTATGATCCACGGGGGTGGCCATGGTCTCTTCCTCAAGATCGTTGAATTGACTTATCAGCTGAACAATCTCAACGTAGGTCCTCTGTAGTTCAGGGGTGTCTGTGTCCTCAGGAAAAGGACCCTCGAGCCCTTCCAGGTCAAGGTCCTCCTGTGCTAATCTCTCTGCAGGGGAGACCCTCATCAGAATCCCCTGACCCCCTCCCCACCACTTGAGCATATAACTGGTCCAATCCAAGAACTGAACGAGGGGAGCAAGCTTTCATGGGAGGGCTAGGATGGGAAGGTGAATGATCCCAATCTTGAGCCCTAGGCCTGTCCAACACATGGCCCCCGGTATAACCCCAAGAGGTGGAAGGGACAAGTGAGAGGGGCCCTAGCACCCTTCATGGACCTGCTGGAGGCTGAAGCCTGCAAGGGTCTGGGAGAGCGAACCCGTTCACGCGAATGTGGAGAGGGGGTGTCACAGGGAGAGCGGTCCTGTTCACATGAACATGGATGGGGGCTATCCCTAAGACATAGTATAGTTTTCTTTGAGGCTGTGGCCTCTACAGGCAAAGAAGAATGGACGGGGGACCTCATGGTTGCTTTCCCAGGTGAGTGGACCTGTGAGCTAGCTTCACCTTTCTGGGACCCTGGCTCTGTTCCCATGCAGGAACGTGCAGGGGGTGAGGCATCACCTGCATGCTGGAAACTCTCACTCTTGTTGGGCCGTGCCATGGTCCGTAGACCACGAACACTTACCGGTGTTACGGGAGTCTGTGGGACCCCTTGCAGTGGTAGAAGAACTTTTACCAGCCCGTGGAAGAGACTTCCCAGGACCAGTATCGGTGACGTGGGGGGTCTGTGGAGCCCTGTACACCTGTAGCTCCCATGGCACAGGGGTCCGTGGAACCCCATGCAACAGTTGCTCCTGATGCACGGGTCCGTGGAGTTCTGTGCAGTGGTGGAAGGTTCTTTACCAGCCCAGGAAGGTGACCTTTGGGGACCGGTTTCGGTGACACAGGGGTCTCTGGAGCCCTGTGCACCTGTTGCTCCTGTTCCCAAAAGCCCCATGCAATGGTTCTCATGTCCATAGACAAAGGAGAGAAAACAAGAGATCCCTTTGCCTCTTCCGTGGAAGGCAGACCATTCGAGGGCCTACAGGCCTTCTTACGGTAGAGAGAAGCAACCTTTTCCTCTGCTACATCTGAGTATTAGGAACTTTGGAAGAAGGGAGGGAGGTGGCATCACACAATGAAGATGATGAAGATGAATGACAACTCTTTTTTTTCTCTTTGACCTCTTCTTCTGGTAGTGGCAGGTCTTCTCAAATAAGGCTTGGAGGATGACATCACCCCAAGGGGAGGTTGTCAGAGGAAGCACAAAAAGGCATACCACTGGAGACAAGTATGGTGGTGGTTCCAGATCCAATAGACGGTCACCGTTGCCCTGGTAAAGGTCACTGAAGTAACAGTCATTGGAGGGATGTGTGAGGTCTTCAAGTGGGAGATCAAGCCCTGCAGGCCTAGGGAGGGCCAAAGCTCCCCAAATCCCTCAGTCTCCCCCAAACCTGTAAAGGATGTTGGGTCAGTGGTGGCACTCTCCCTTCACTCTGAGGGGGATTCCTCTAACCTCCGAATGAACAGAGACCACTGGAGAGGAGTTATCCTGGACCATCACACCCCCACGCTGACTCTCTCCTCACAAAGCAGAAGGAGGCGGCGAAGGGGAGACCACTCCCTTGGGAGTGGTAACAATGAGAGGCAGCTTAGTCATAGGAAGGAAGGAGCCAGAGGTACAGTATTGGCAACCCTTGGCGTCACTATGGGTGTTGCCCTCATACAACGTCAGGGAAACCTTCATCTTATACTTCCTCTTCCGGAAAAACTGCACCCATTGTTCTGATGGCCAGACATGACACTCAGAACAAGGACTATGCTGGTTGCATTCGTGCTTCCTGCACTGGGTGCACAACAAATACGGATCAATCTCATAGGAGGAGAGGAAGCGATTGCAGGATTTGTCAGCAGTGCCTCATTGTGGGTAATCTAAGTTTGGTTTGTATGAATTAAATTTTTCTTTTTTCTATTATGTTTATTGTATGTGTTTTGTTGTGAATATCTGATGTAAATTTTCATTTTTGTTTTTTCTTTTTTACTTGCAGTTTGCTTGAGAGTGGTATAATAGAGTGGACTCCCCTTCACCTGGATGCCCATAGTTGAATACTTGTCCTGCTTCGCAGCAAGTATTACCTATCAAGTGTTATGTGGTCATTAATTGGAAAAAGGGTACATGATGAAAGCTGGTGTTTTATCAAACGTTTCTTTTGGATAAGGAAAACTCAATATGAAAATCCGTTGTGTGAACTGTATTATAAATTGTGACTTTAAATCAGTTGTGGGACCCTAGAGTTTGACTTATTCTAGTTCTGGTAGGAATTGGTAACACAAAACATTTTCAAATGAAGACTACAGATATATTCCATGGAAATTAAAAACATTGTGAGATGAATCAGTGTGAATCAGGTTGACAGTGAAGTTGTATACTAAGTCAGTGCTGGAAAATTCCAAGTAGGCTCGATAAAGATGTATCTTCAAAGTTTGCATATTAAGGTTAATAATTTGCACCAGACTGTTAATCTAATATCTTTTGTACATAGGCAGTCCCCAGTTTACGATGGGTGTTCTGTTCCTACGCCATGTCGTAAGCCGATACATTGTCAAAAATCATAAGAAAACCTTAGGAAACCTTACTTTTAATTCTTTGGGTGTCTTGAAAGCAATGTAACCCGCATTTTTTTTTTTAGTTTTTCATAAAAAAAATCCTCCAAATTTTGACCACTCTGACATTTTGGAACCATGTTTCTTCCATCGGATTGTCGTTGTAACCCCAGAACATGCATCGTAAACCGGGAAATAATTTCTGATGAATATACAGTAAACCCCCCGTATTCGCGGACTCACGCATTTGCAGGTTTCTCTGTAGAACACATCTACCCATTATTCGCGGAAAATTCGCCCATTCGCGGTATTTTTCACTGAGAAATATTCACTAATTACTGCATTTTTATATAATTTTCATGAATAAATGCACTTTTTGTGATAAAACTATTAAAATACTCAGGTGTAAGCATTTTTACAGGGTTTTTCATGTGTTTACACTATCAAAATGGACCGTTCTAAGTGTTTTTAGAGGGGTTTTAGGTATTTGCAGAATTTAGCTATTCGCGGGGGGGGGGGGGATATGCATCCCCCGCGAATACGGGGGTTCACTGTTTTTGGAAAGCGTCATAACCTCGGAATGTTGTAAGCCGAACCCGTCGTAACCTGGGGACTGCCTGTACACTGTTTGGTTGATACCGTGTGCAGTTGACGTATTTTGCTGTTTTTTTTTTTTTTTGTCGTATTAAGATTGAATACAGTTTAAGATTTGATGAGCTATGGTATTAAGTTAGGCTAAGTTAGGTATAGGCTGAGTTAGGTAGAGTTAAGACTGAAGGTCATAGACCACTGTAATATTAAGATAATAAATTAGGTTAAGGAAAGGCAGAGTTTTATTTAGTAACCTCTAAATTTGTTCCCATCATCCTACTCAATTATGTAGCTTGATGAAGCCCCTACATAATTTTGGCACCCAACTTGGGTCTTTAATAGTAAAGTAAGAGTGGGGTACATACAGTAATTGGAGATGGAGGGAGCAGGTTTGGAGGGTGCTGGGGTAGGTGAAGGAGAGCAAGATTTGAAACAGAAGTTAGACAGGCTGATGTGCATGATGATTAATATGCAGGATCAGTTGGAGAAAGCCCAGGAAAGGGAAAGTAATTTGGTTGCAAGAATGGAGGCACTGGATGGAAAAGTCCAGTAAGGAAAGTAGATTGGTTGCGAGAGTGGAGGCGATGTATAAGAAAATGTGAGAGATGGCAAAGAAAGTGGCTGTAGTGGCTAGGACTGAGCCCAGTGTTGGGAAGGGAAGTGAAGAAACTAAGGCAAAAGGTGCAAAGGAGAAAATCCCTAAAAAAGGGAAGTAATTGTCAAATAAGAGTAAGGGAGGACTCACCATTGATGAGGACAGTATGACTGAGGCGCATGAAAGTGATAGGGAAGACAGTAGTAAGAAAAAAGAGGAAAGGAAGAAAAAACACGAAAGGAGAGAGGTATAAGGAAAGAGGAGTCGAGTTCCCGGATTGTGAGGGATAGTTCAGACTCAAGAAGATGAGGAGGATAGGAAGACTGGAAGTAGTAGTAGTAGTAGTAAGGGTTTGAGTGAGGTGGAGGAGAAAGAGGCCAAAATGGTGTTCCTGAGGGAGGTTCCCCAGATTGAGAAATTTAACATCTGGAAGAGAAGAGACATATATGAGTTTTTTTATGAGTATGAGAAGTATTGTAGACAAAAATATGGGGAGAATGAAGGTGTGTGGATGAAGTGGCTGGGAGAGTTCTTGGATGGGTGGTTGAAGATGTGCTAGAGAGGTATGTGTGAGGGTGAGCCAGGGTGCGAGTCAGTGAAAGCGAGAGTGATTGGGCAGGTGAAAAGAATGAAAGGAAGTGTGGTCTACAAAAAGGATGATAGGTTTGAGGAGGCAAAAATGAAGGTTGGGGAAGAAGTGGGCTTATATGGCCATAGGCTAGAAGCACTGCCCAGAAAGAAATATGGAGAGGAAGGAATTGAGGAAAACAAACACCTTATGCGGAAGTTCTTGGCCACCATCCCCAAGAAGATTAGGGTAATTTTGAATGAGAAGAAAAAAGATCGGAAGCGGTGGTCAGGGAAGAGTTTAAATTGGGAGGATGTTTTAGAGATCCTAGAAGACCTGAGAGTAGATGAGGATGAACCAAAGATGTACATTGGGTCTGAGGTGGTAAGTGGAAGGATGTACAAGGATGCTTTGGTAAGTGAGGAGCTAAGTGTGATGAAAGCCTTGTTGGAGGAGTGTAGGAGAGACCGGGTGGAAAGAGGAAGAAAGAATGTGCAAGTGAATGTGGGGAATAACAGGAGAAGGAGCTCGAGCAGAAGCCGGGAGAGGTTTAGAAGTGGGTAGAGCAAATGGTAATATGAGGGGAAGTCAGATGGGAATGAGTGGTGGTGATAAGGGGTGTTACAGGTGTAGAAGGACTGGGCACGTGAAAGTGGATTGCAGATGGGCCAATGGTGAGTGTTTTGGCTGTGGAAAGAAGGGGCAGAAGTTGGTGGACTGCCGCAAGCAAAAGAGTTGAAGTGTTTTGGTTACTGAAAGGTGGGACATCGTGTGAGAGACTGCCTGAGTGGAAGGAGAGTAGGAGTAAATGGAAGTCGTTGTGGAAACTGTGGAATGACTGGACACTTTGCCAGGACATGTAAGAACCTTCTGAGTAAGTGTGAAGGATGTGGAATGGAGGGTCACGTGAAGGAAGTCTGCCGTAGCAAACTACAACCCCAGAGAATGTGGCTAGGTTTGTGGGAGTGATTAGTAGGCGTCTGAGTGAGTGCGGAGAAGGATATAGTGGAGTTGGACAAGAGTGCGAATGAATTGCTAACAACAGAGGATGTTAAGGCGATACAGTGGAAGTGTTTGATAGTGAGTGAGTTGAAAAGGTGTATTAGAGAGGAGTACCTGGAAGAAGATGGCCTTTGTTGCTGGGTAAATGGACAGTTTGCTCAGAGGTTTGTGTTGTGTGAATGAGTGGTGTATTTTTCAAGAGAGAGGATGGGAGAGTTGATGTACATTCCAGTGTTCTCAATGAGTGGAGCAGTAGGGATGTGCATGTTAGTCCATGGAAGTATGTAAGAATGTTGAGTAATAATGGGCCAGAGTTTGTTGGTAGACCATTTCAGCAAATGTTGAGAGAGTGGGGTATTGAGCATGCAGTTAACAACTCCATACATGTTGAGTGCAAATGGGTTGGTGGAATGAACCATAAGGACTCTTGAGTGGGATGTTACAAATGTTGACTGATAGAGAGAATGAATGGGATTTGCTGTTGTGAAGAGTGGCAGCGATGTATATTGGGTAAGTACATAAAAACACTGGCATATCTCCAAGTGAGTATGTAATGAATTACAAGAGGTATGTGAGGGCGAGGTTGGATTTGAATGATGAGCAGGGTGTGTGGAGGCAGGCAAACGAAAGGTTTGAGAGTTTCAGAATGGGTGATAAGGTGTTGCTGAGTAAGATGCCTGAGAAGTATGAAGGTCTGTATGTGGTGAAAACAGTTTGGTCCAATGGACTGAGTTATGTGCTAGAAGACAGGAATGAAGAAGGAAATGTAAGTGTAATATGAGCACATTATAATCAGCTGAGAAGATGGAGACCCAACGAAATACATAACAGAGCTTCCCATTAAGAAGTTATTACTGGAGGAAAGGGAAAAGGAAAGTGAAGAAATAGAAGACATAAATTGGGGAGATAAACAGCTAGTGTTTGTAGAACATATGAGAAAGCCTAAAAGGAGGAGTAGAAAGAATAAGGTAAAGTTTACTGGGTTGTTTGCAGAATGTACACGAGATAGCTGTTTGATTTTAAGGTGTTTGAGAAGCCAATAGGCATGAGAAGTGAAAATACCCTTGCGATGTTGTTGGGTAGTAGTGAGAATGAGGTGTAATTGATTTTGAAGGGTTTGAGTGGGATGTGGAAGGAGTGAACTTGGTGAGTACAAGGAATGTGGACGAGGATACGCAAGAGTTGGGTGAGTTGGAAGCAACGCCAAATCATGAGGAAGACAGTGCGTATAGTGTGTGAGTTTCATTTGAGTGACAGTGTTGAAAGTGTAAGTGTGGGAGTGAGTGTAAGTGAGAAAGAGTTAGCAGCACTAGGGAGTGTAAGTGGGAGAGTTTTGGATAGCTTGAGGCAGAGCGTGGAAGAGAAAAAATGAGAGTATGGAAGAGATGATAGCAGCCATGTCAGGTGTTACTGAAGTGGGGGCTGACATAAGTCTCCAGAGTTTGAATAAGCTTGGTGTAAGTAGTTCAGAATCAAGGCTAGGTGAATCTAGCATGGCTGGAGTAGAATTGAGTGAAGAAGAGGTTGTGAATGAGAGGCCATGGACCTGAAGTCAAGGTCCAGTTCTGAAGTATGAATGGGTAGTGAAAGGGATTTTGAAAAAAAAAAAAAAAAAAAAAAAAAAATAAGATTTCCTTTATTTTAGTAAGTGGAGTGTGCTAGTCTGAGCTTGGTTTGTATGAATTAATTTTTTCTTTTTCTATTATGTTTAAAGGACCTCGCAATTTTGTCAGGTCCTCTCTTTATTAGAAAAGGGGGTACTGTCATTGTGTCTGCTATCAGGCAGCAAGTTTTGTTTTTTCTTAATACAGCCTATTCAGGTTCAATTCCAAAGCTCATGATCTTAGTACAGTGGCCACTTACATTATTTTCACTACATGAATTTCAGGGACCTTACTAATGTTCAGGTGGAATTCTCCCCTAGTTTTCAACGTCTCTATTTAAAATCTTTAGCAACTCTTTGGTTCCCTTTCTGATTCTTAGTCACTTTCCCCTTCACTGCCTCAGTTATTCCCTTACAAGCAGTCCATTGTCTTTAATAGCATAAGAATGATATTTATTTCTCTGTTATTATTTCACCGGCTGACATGGGACCCCGATCCAGAAAAAGGATTTTGACAAAGGAAAAATCTATTTCTGGGGAGGGGCCCGTGTCACCCGGTGACCCACCCCTGTTTTTCATTCTCTCCCTCCCATGGTAAACATCATTCTAGTGGGGTGAGTGCTAACATGGAATGCGACTAGTATTGCCTTGTGTACAGTCCGCGAGTAGTGCATGGGCTTGTATCGGCACCTCTCTCGTTGGGACTTTTGACATTGGGAATCTTTATAGGGCAGGGTCCCGTGATTGTGACAATCTCACCCTTTACCATATACGACTCCATTTCTTGAGCTCGCTCTGGGGGTAGTAACCCCAGCTTTACATTTAGCTTTTCTCTGGTATCTAGCAACGGAATTACCTAGAAATAAGTGCTGAATGGATTATTTCACCGGGTGACACGGGCCCTCCCAGAAATAGATTTTTCCTTTGTCAAAATCCTTTTTCCTTTGTCAAAATCCTTTTTTGTTGTGAATATCTGATGTAAGTTTTCATTTTGTTTTTCTTTACTTGCAGTTTGCTTGAGAGTGGTAGGATAGAGTGGACTCCCCTTCACCTGGATGCCTATACTGTAGTTGAATGCTCGCCCTGCTTCACAGCAAGTATTACCTATCAAGTGTTATGTGGTCATTAATTGGAAAAGGGGGTATATGATGAAAACTGGTGTTTTATCAAACATTACTTTTGGAGATAAGGAAAACTCAGTATGAAAATCCGTTGTGCAAACTGTATTATAAATTGTGCCTTTCAATCAGTTATGGGACCCTAGAGTCTGACTTATTCTAGTTCTGGTAGGAACTGATAACACAAAACATTTTCAAGTGAAGACTGTAGACATGTTCTAAGGAAATTAAAATCATAGTGAGATGAATCAGTGTGAATCAGGTTGACTGTGAAGCTGTATTCTAAGTCAGCGCTGGAAAATTCAAGTAGACTCGATAAAGAATTGTCTTTCAAGTTTGCATATTAAGGTTAATAATTTGAACCAGACTATTAATCTAATATCTTTTGTATATACAGTACACTGTTTGGTTGATACCGTATGCAGTTGAAGTATTTTACTGTTTTTTTTTCTGTAGTATTAACATTGAATACAGGTTAAGGTTTGTGGGAGTGATTAGTAGGCGTCTGAGTGAGTGCGGAGAAGGATATAGTGGAGTTGGACAAGAGTGCGAATGAATTGCTAACAACAGAGGATGTTAAGGCGATACAGTGGAAGTGTTTGATAGTGAGTGAGTTGAAAAGGTGTATTAGAGAGGGAGTACCTGGAAGAAGATGGCCTTTGTTGCTGGGTAAATGGACAGTTTGCTCAGAGGTTTGTGTTGTGTGAATGAGTGGTGTATTTTTCAAGAGAGAGGATGGGAGAGTTGATGTACATTCCAGTGTTCTCAATGAGTGGAGCAGTAGGGATGTGCATGTTAGTCCATGGGAAGTATGTAAGAATGTTGAGTAATAATGGGCCAGAGTTTGTTGGTAGACCATTTCAGCAAATGTTGAGAGAGTGGGGTATTGAGCATGCAGTTAACAACTCCATACATGTTGAGTGCAAATGGGTTGGTGGAATGAACCATAAGGACTCTTGAGTGGGATGTTACAAATGTTGACTGATAGAGAGAATGAATGGGATTTGCTGTTGTGAAGAGTGGCAGCGATGTATATTGGGTAAGTACATAAAAACACTGGCATATCTCCAAGTGAGTATGTAATGAATTACAAGAGGTATGTGAGGGCGAGGTTGGATTTGAATGATGAGCAGGGTGTGTGGAGGCAGGCAAACGAAAGGTTTGAGAGTTTCAGAATGGGTGATAAGGTGTTGCTGAGTAAGATGCCTGAGAAGTATGAAGGTCTGTATGTGGTGAAAACAGTTTGGTCCAATGGACTGAGTTATGTGCTAGAAGACAGGAATGAAGAAGGAAATGTAAGTGTAATATGAGCACATTATAATCAGCTGAGAAGATGGAGACCCAACGAAATACATAACAGAGCTTCCCATTAGGAAGTTATTACTGGAGGAAAGGGAAAAGGAAAGTGAAGAAATAGAAGACATAAATTGGGGAGATAAACAGCTAGTGTTTGTAGAACATATGAGAAAGCCTAAAAGGAGGAGTAGAAAGAATAAGGGTAAGTTTACTGGGTTGTTTGCAGAATGTACACGAGATAGCTGTTTGATTTTAAGGTGTTTGAGAAGCCAATAGGCATGAGAAGTGAAAATACCCTTGCGATGTTGTTGGGTAGTAGTGAGAATGAGGGTGTAATTGATTTTGAAGGGTTTGAGTGGGATGTGGAAGGAGTGAACTTGGTGAGTACAAGGAATGTGGACGAGGATACGCAAGAGTTGGGTGAGTTGGAAGCAACGCCAAATCATGAGGAAGACAGTGCGTATAGTGTGTGTGAGTTTCATTTGAGTGACAGTGTTGAAAGTGTAAGTGTGGGAGTGAGTGTAAGTGAGAAAGAGTTAGCAGCACTAGGGAGTGTAAGTGGGAGAGTTTTGGATAGCTTGAGGCAGAGCGTGGAAGAGAAAAATGAGAGTATGGAAGAGATGATAGCAGCCATGTCAGGTGTTACTGAAGTGGGGGCTGACATAAGTCTCCAGAGTTTGAATAAGCTTGGTGTAAGTAGTTCAGAATCAAGGCTAGGTGAATCTAGCATGGCTGGAGTAGAATTGAGTGAAGAAGAGGTTGTGAATGAGAGGCCATGGACCTGAAGTCAAGGTCCAGTTCTGAAGTATGAATGGGTAGTGAGAAAGGGATTTTGAAAAAAAAAAAAAAAAAAATAAGATTTCCTTTATTTTAGTAAGTGGGAGTGTGCTAGTCTGAGCTTGGTTTGTATGAATTAATTTTTTTCTTTTTTCTATTATGTTTAAAGGACCTCGCAATTTTGTCAGGTCCTCTCTTTATTAGAAAAGGGGGGGGGTACTGTCATTGTGTCTGCTATCAGGCAGCAAGTTTTGTTTTTTCTTAATACAGCCTATTCAGGTTCAATTCCAAAGCTCATGATCTTAGTACAGTGGCCACTTACATTATTTTCACTACATGAATTTCAGGGACCTTACTAATGTTCAGGGTGGAATTCTCCCCTAGTTTTCAACGTCTCTATTTAAAATCTTTAGCAACTCTTTGGTTCCCTTTCTGATTCTTAGTCACTTTCCCCTTCACTGCCTCAGTTATTCCCTTACAAGCAGTCCATTGTCTTTAATAGCATAAGAATGATATTTATTTCTCTGTTATTATTTCACCGGCTGACATGGGGACCCGATCCAGAAAAAGGATTTTGACAAAGGAAAAATCTATTTCTGGGAGGGGCCCAGTGTCACCCGGTGACCCACCCTGTTTTTCATTCTCTCCCTCCCATGGTAAACATCATTCTAGTGGGGTGAGTGCTAACATGGAATGCGACTAGTATTGCCTTGTGTACAGTCCGTGAGTAGTGCATGGGCTTGTATCGGCACCTCTCTCGTTGGGACTTTTGACATTGGGAATCTTTATAGGGCAGGGTCCCGTGATTGTGACAATCTCACCCTTTACCATATACGACTCCATTTCTTGAGCTCGCTCTGGGGTAGTAACCCCAGCTTTACATTTAGCTTTTCTCTGGTATCTAGCAAACGGAATTACCTAGAAATAAGTGCTGAATGGATTATTTCACCGGGTGACACGGGCCCCTCCCCAGAAATAGATTTTTCCTTTGTCAAAATCCTTTTTTCCTTTGTCAAAATCCTTTTTTTTGTTGTGAATATCTGATGTAAGTTTTCATTTTTGTTTTTCTTTACTTGCAGTTTGCTTGAGAGTGGTAGGATAGAGTGGACTCCCCTTCACCTGGATGCCTATACTGTAGTTGAATGCTCGCCCTGCTTCACAGCAAGTATTACCTATCAAGTGTTATGTGGTCATTAATTGGAAAAGGGGGTATATGATGAAAACTGGTGTTTTATCAAACATTACTTTTGGAGATAAGGAAAACTCAGTATGAAAATCCGTTGTGCAAACTGTATTATAAATTGTGCCTTTCAATCAGTTATGGGACCCTAGAGTCTGACTTATTCTAGTTCTGGTAGGAACTGATAACACAAAACATTTTCAAGTGAAGACTGTAGACATGTTCTAAGGAAATTAAAATCATAGTGAGATGAATCAGTGTGAATCAGGTTGACTGTGAAGCTGTATTCTAAGTCAGCGCTGGAAAATTCCAAGTAGACTCGATAAAGAATTGTCTTTCAAGTTTGCATATTAAGGTTAATAATTTGAACCAGACTATTAATCTAATATCTTTTGTATATACAGTACACTGTTTGGTTGATACTGTATGCAGTTGAAGTATTTTACTGTTTTTTTTTCTGTAGTATTAACATTGAATACAGGTTAAGTTTTGATGAGCTATAGTATAAAGTTAGGCTAAGCTAGGTATAGGCTGAGTTAGGTAGACTTAAGGTTGAAGGTTACAGACCACTGTAATATTAAGATAATAAATTAGGTTAAGGAAAGGCAGAGTTTTATTTAGTACCCTCTAAATTTTTTCCCATCATCCTACTCAATTGTGTAGCCTGAAGAAGCCCTTACATCATAGCTCAAGGCTTCCTGTCCTTAGGCTTAGATGAGTCACGGGTTTGCATATTTAAAACTGCAAATCATAACTACAAACAGTCAAATAGGTAAGTATACACAGATATACACAGTATTCACAATAAATCACAAAAGAACAACAATCAAAAACCAAGACGTAGTCGAACGGCAGGGGGACAGAGGTAACACATCTCTCCCTGACAACAGCCGAAGGCAAAGTAAGTGTGTACAGACTGGATGGGCAGGACTCCCACCCTGCCGTCGGTAGTTAATTACCCTAACCACTTTGTTTAAAGTTAAATGGCAGGTTCCAGCTGCGCTCAAGGTATTTCCACACATAAAAACCGAATGGTTGTGTTTGTGCAGGAACAATGAAAAATTAATAGTGAAAAATTAATAGAATCATTCAGTTTTAACCATATACTGACCCATTCTTTTCAGGTGATTTAAGTACCTATTGTTTACCATTCAGTTTTTTCTCTGTCGACATGAGTGGGGAGGTTTCTGGGGGGAGGGTGATACATAATAGTGGGGTATTTCAAAAATAAAGGTTATTATAAAAACTTTCATTTTTGAAATGGCTCTTATCTCTCTATTGTGATGACTGATTTGCACTTTGAAGAAAGGAGTAGCAAAAATGTGTGAGTACAAATAATTATAGCCCCCAGGAAACAACAAAATTCCACCAGGAATAAGCCACCTCTTGCCGAATGATTAGAATCAATCTGCTGGTACTGTTGCCAGGAGATGAATAATCCATTAGGTTGCAAGGACCTCTGAAAGATGCTGGAGGCTCCTTGCTAGGGATACCACTCTCACTTTGATGAAAGTTTGACAAAAGACCTTGTGCCTAGGCCAGTAGAGCAAAGACAATAAATGAATGAGGACTGTCACCTATCTGAAAATACTGTAGGCATTTTCATACTCCCCAAAAATTTCCTAAGTAAATAGGAAAGGCAAGAGTATTGCTACGCCAATTGTTCAGGATGCGAGTTCCCATCGTAACAAGGGGTGAAAGTTCTTGCAAATAGTGCAAGACAAATACTGTATGAAGTTACATCTCCACTGGATTGCATTGACAACACTCAAGGCTAGAAACTGAAGATGGTTGCCTCTGCTCTCAACTAGCAAGTGAGTGGTAAGAAGGAGGGTCTAGATTAGTGTGTGCTTCCTTGACCAAGTTCTCAACCAGAAAGGCCATGGCATTTTTTTTTTCATAGGTCAATCTGGTTTAGAACACTGTCCAAAGTCCCTAGTCCTTTGTCCTTACAGGCTGAGCTGTGACTGGGCATAGGGAGAATTTTACCCATCTGATACCAAGGAAGACATACTGGGGGCAGAAAATGATTGAGAAACAGCTTGACACTTGCTAAATATTCATTCTTTGCCCTGAAGAAGGGCAGAAAATGGCAGGAAGGAAAGGACTGTTCCTTGAGAAGCAAAGCCCACATTGCAGGAGAAGGCCTGGAGTTCACAGATTGTAAAACACAAGTCTTAATCATCTAATCTTTTAGGAAGGCTGAGTTTATGCGTTTAAATACTACAGCATTACATTAAGTTCCAGCCCAGTTGTTTAATCAGAGATTAAGAAATCTAGATTCAAGTAACTGAGGGCTTCCTTAATGTCCAGGTTAGCAGAGAGATCTAGACCAGAATGTTTTACTATAGATGCTGACGTGAAGCACTACGCCTTAACTGCACAAAAAGACAAACCTTTAGCGTAGTGTAAATGAGTAAAGAACTTCATTAGGTTATTATAGAGGTAAGTTGCCGGAAATATTGGAAAAGCCCTATGCTCTAAAGACATTAATTTCTCTTGTGCAGTGCATTAGTCAAACACCTTCTGGAACTAATGACGGATCTTCTGCACTCCTTAGGAAAACCTCCCTGGGCTCTGCTCTACTTCTCCACCTCCTGCAAAATAGTGCCCAAAGCCAAATCCTTCAGCAATGAATGAATGGGTGTCACACAATGACATTGTTTCTGAGTCACAGAGACTGAAGAAGTGAGTAAAGCACATAACTGCTCTTGACACTCAACCTTAGCATTGTAAAGAAGTCCAAAGACCCTCCAGGGAGTCAGAATCCCATGTCGATGAATTGGAGGCTGATGCCAAAGCTGAATGACTCTGAAGTGCCAACAATGTGGCACCTAATGCCAACGCTGAAAGCATATGAAGCACCAACAATGTAGTGGGTGGTGCTCACACCCAGAGAACACCTGAGAAGATGCTGTTGATAACACCGAAAGTGTCTAAAGCGCTGGTGATGCGCAGACTGATTAAGCTCGTACTCTCAATCCCCGATACACAAATAAACCTCTCACACATCAAACTAATGACGTGGAAACAGACTTGCAGACCCAAATGTCTGGGAGACCAAAAAGGAGAAAAAGTGTCTGGCGCCAAAAAAGTGCTCTCATGAAGCCATCTAAGCACTTCAGGGAAATGCTTGGACAGACCTAATCAGTCTCTGAAAAGCTGACAATACTACCTACACTTCTTCAGCATCAGAGTCCAATCAGAAACCTCAGGCTCCTCAGAGGGGAATCCTGGGGAAGCAGGGATGGTGGCAACAGAACCTCCTGCTCCAAGGGACAAAGGGAGTTACCATCTCCTCTAAAAAAGACTTAATTGAAAGCAAAAACCTACTCCATACCAGAGGAATGGTTGGCACTGTCTATGCCATGGTGCCAAAGAATCATCTGGGCAGGAAATAGAAGCTTCCTGTGAATTCTCACTATCATGCGCTGACACCAACTTCAGTGGTAGATAAATTCAAAACTGCTGATTGAGCAGACATCAAAAACCTTGAGAACGGGAAGATAATCCAGCCTGTTCTGCAACTAAGATAGTAGCAATCAAAGGAGAAGGATCTGCTAGTCTAACAGGCAAATACACACATTGACAATGGCTGGGAATCTGCTCACAGTGTTTGCCTGAACTAGGTTCAAGAAAGTACCTAAAATTCTCAGGAGGAGCCTGAGGTGACACAGAAGGGGAATGAGTTTGGAAGGGTGATGCCTGAGGAGAACAAGAACTACAATGTGGCGCCTGTGCCTCATGTGTCACCAACAGCAAATGAGAGACAGAACAAGAAGAACGATACAAGCTCCTACTTTTGCAATCTGTGCATCACACCCAATTGCAGCTACTTGCACAAACCTCCCTCTATAAGCCTAATGGCATGAAAATGAACTGGCACAACTAGACCCCCTGGGAGACTGAGAAGAACAAAAATACCTAGCACTAGATGAACGCCCAAAACCTAGGCAAACACCCTAAGCCCAGGCGAGCCCCGGTGCCTGGAAAATGCATGAAGCCCAAGCAAGCACTAGTGCTCACCCGGAGGGTTAAGTATTTTCTCAGAGGACAGTGCCTCCAAGATAATACCAAACCCTCCTGCAAAGGACAATCGTATCCCGAATAGGGATTGCTAGGAGTATGCGGCCGCCAGCAAGGCCTAGGGGATATTGAAAAAAATCAGATATCGAGTCAGTGAACTTACCATTACCTAGCATATCTACCTCCTGCCTATGCAAACTTCGCTTGATTTTGCCGCACACATCTTTCAGCAACCAAGCACCAACCTTACCTGACCACGCCTGGTTGGCTGGAGGAAGAAGACAACAGGCACAACTGCTTCCACTCCTGAAAATACCCTGCTTCCCTCTACCTCCAATGGTGCAAGGAGCGTCACAGGGTGTGGCTAAGGTATGGCTAACAGGGAGGGAGGGCATTGGCACTGCCTCTGCTGCAAGGGGGGTGAACCCGAAAGAGGATGATTGTACTGGGCTGGTAAAGCAGCTAGTGTTGAGAAGGTTACCTCCATAAACTTTTCAAATGTAGCCCTAAGACTATCTACATTAACTTCTAATTTGCCAACCTCATATCCTGAATAATATGGGAAGCTTTGAGAGGAGACAAAATAATTTGAAGGAGAAGCATTACTAGCAAAATAGGGAGAGTGGAAAAAGCTGTTGTCTGACATCCCTTAAAAAAGATGGGAAACTCTTCCTCCTAACCTCACTTCCTGTCGTAGTGTTAGAAAAAATCTTTCGCTGTCTTTTCCTATTCTTATCTGCTTCTCTAATCTGCTTATAATTAAGAATAAAAAAACATTCACTACTTCATCTGACCAAACAACACCCTGATCACAGCAATCGTTAAAAGAACAATCTCCATTCCTATGTTTAACATATTACAATGTGACCATCGAAATGGAAAAGTAAAGCTGTTATATACCCTCTCACCTTACAGACTCTAAACAATTGGTCTTTATCTAAAAAGTGATGTAATTGTTAACAATAAATTGTAACCCAACTCAATAAGTCTTCGTGGGCTGAAGACAGAAAAAACTGAATGGTAAACAACCAACGCTTGAATCACCCAAAAGGGATGGGTCAAAAGACAGTTAAAACTAAAAGACCCAATTAATTTTTCAGTTTTCACACTCTAACATCCACCTGATGCAGGAATTACAGCTATCATAACAAAGGTAAGATTCATTTATAAAAAAAAAGGGGGGGGTCCATTTTGAAGTAAAAGGACAAAAACCTGAAGGAAGGCCCAAAAAATCGCACGTCTAACCCTATATGGGAAAAGCTGATATAAAAACATTTATGCTCATGATGAAAGTCATCATATGCATCATCTCTGCCAACCCACAATGATGCATAGGGTAGCTATGATTTTCCATCAGCATGTCTTTCTCGTGCTTTGTCTTCCACAAATCCATTCATCTCCAGCCTTCAATCTCTAGTCCTATTCCATGTAGGTCTGGGTCCTCCAACTCTTCTGGTACCCACAGCACATTATACTTATCTTCTGTCACCAAGCACTTTTCCTTCAGCATCAGGGACTAAGTCGGGTAGTTGAGGTAAGTTTATGATAAAAGGTTCTGGTTTGTATATCTAGGAAATATACAAATCACTTAAATATTTTTTATTTGTCCCTACAGGAATACAAAACATGGCTTTTTATGTAGAAGACATGCCCCTTATGTGGAAGGCTGTATCTCAACTGAAAGGCGAGCTGAATCTCTAATAAGAAACGTCATCTTCCCATATTTGGTCTGGAATATGGATAACAGTTGTAGGGCACTGGGCCCAAGTGAGATATATCTGAAACCTTGCTAAAAAAAATAAAACTTTCAGAAACCCTACATGGGGCGACAAGTTGGAAAGTAGTTCAATATGGTCAATATGATTGATGTGTTTAGATTATAAATCTTTCCCCATTAACCCTATCCTTTATTAAAGGGAAGAGTGGAGAGGGTTACACCTCAATACCTCAAGCTCTAACACTGGGTGTTCAATTACATAGCTGAACTGCATTTGTACCCCATCCACCATGGACTTGGCTCAAGGTGCTGCCTCCCAGAGGAAAAAAGAACAAGGATAACCAATCATTCTAACATTCAACCCAGACTTTCACCCTGTAAGTACCCAGTTGGGATACTTTTTTGTCTGAAAGGAGCTTGGGTGACTACACAACCTGTTCAGATGCCACCACACTTCCCAAGGAGAAATTGTCCAAGGATTTTTGGGTGACTTCCCTTAGGTAGAATGAAATAAAGGTGGTCTGACATTTCCAGATACCTGCCCTTATTACCTATGCTCTTGAAAAGTGACTCCAAAATGCCAGGGATGGTCCCTTGTCCGCTGACTTTGTGAGGGTTCACCTGAACTGTATGACTGGTGACCTCACCAGATGAGTTGTAAGCCCATTGGATTACTGCACAAAACCAGAGGGTAGGGGCACTCCTAGACACTTTCTAATGCTTGCTGGTACACTAACAAAAAATCACCAACACTCTGGCCTATGAAGTTGGATCCTCCTTAGATAGTACCTCATGGCTCACACCTGGCATAAAAAAACTCCTGTCAAGACCACCATCAACAGTCTCAGAGGGAGGGAATAGAGAAGCTCTGGAATCTCTCGTCAAAAACTGATGGTCCGAGTTTTCATCATAAACTCAGGAATGCAAACACAAACAAGCAATTCCCACTCACTGAGTGGTGGACAAGGTAAGACAAGGCTAAAGCCAGAAGGAAGTCTTGAGCATGAGGCCTCCCCTCAGGGTGTATACGGCACCTGAGTTAGCCCCTGGAGAATGGTAATTGTCTCATTGTGGAGGCCAAATCTCCTGAGTAAGACAAGACTGCTCAACACTCCTAAATATCATGGATAGGCCTATTTAAGTAGAGATATCCATGCCCTTCAGTCTGAAGACCTGGTTTATGGCTAAGCTATACCCTTTTATGGCAAAGACTGAGAAGGTTTTGCCTCAATGAAGGTAGAAAGGGAAGTCCTCAATCTGCTGAAGAGAGATTCCTCCTATGGCACCACTAACTGAAGATAACGCACTTCCCTTAGAACACATTACCTCCCAGTTGCCTTAACCGTCAGGGAGTCAATACTGGTCATCCATGATTTCCAATGCATTCTTCCGAACATCACTTCCACCTCTGCTGACAGAGCCAGAGCTTTCCGGGATACTGGAGGATGGGCTCTAAACAGTCAAGATATTTAAGGTAAGGGGGAGGGTGATGATCCTTAAAGGATACTCTTTACCTCTATTGAAGGATGGACTACTCAGGGTTCTGCCCCTTGTCGCTACCACATTGCCCAATGGCAAGACAATCATCCCTTTTATTTCTGCTCATTTTTCCCCCCTCACCTCCCTTCCTACCCTAGGAAAGGGAGGGAAGGGCAAAAGGGCTTGGAAGGCTCCCTGCCCTTCCTAAAGGAAAAAGTCTGGGAACCTTGTCTCGGTTTTCTTGGAAGAGACTGCACAGTGTGTACCCTCAGTAAGTCTCTTCTCCACCACTGCCAACGCATACCCAGAACCAGACTACTGTATTCTGAAGTAAAAGACTACTCTGACAAGACTTGTCATGAGAAGATGGAAGATACCATATCCCATGTTCTCAAGACAAAGTCTGCTCACAAATTGGCACTCCAATGTAAGAGGAAAGTCAATGCCTTCCCTCCCAAAACCAGCAACCTCCTTAACTTTCCCTTATTCTCAGATGGGACTCTAGTTTTAGTGAAGTCAGGAAGCGTGTTCAACCAGCGATTGAACAACAATGCTGTCTGGAATTAAGTCAAGGTGACATACTCTATGGCTTCCAAAGCCACTGCATAGAAGGCCAAACCTTTCTGAAGAATCCCCAGGGGAGGTCATTCACCAGACCACTGACTAATGAGTCTCACAGTAGAGCAGTTTCAGCATTTTCTGGCCTGTAAAACTTCCTCTGGTGCATCAGTGGCAGGGGAAGGCACTTTATCTACTGGATAGCAGGGAACATTCCAATCTTGAACTGAAACCATGGCAATGTGAGCAATGGTCTCCCTTCAGGAGTGCACCACAGGGTGAGCTCAACTGACAAGACCAGGTTCAGGGGCGGCACCAAAGTTGCCTCCCAGAGATCATTGTGCTCATGAGCGATGATCTCTTGAAAGTACCATTCCACCTCCACTTGCTGGGAGCTCACTCACATGCACATAGCATGCCCTCTGTTCCAACGATAATGATCGACATGTCATGGGCTGAAGATGACTCATGAACAGACTGGGGTTCCAAGCTGTAGTCATTTGCCCTCCAGGACTCCTGACAATCAACTACAGGCAAACTAGCAGATGCTACAGGAAAGCGAACACAAAAGCTCTTGTACATGTGTAAGGATAACTAGAAATTCTGAGTATTCTGAATAATAATTAACATAATGAAAGAGAGAAAGAGAGAGAAACCTTCCATTGACAGACGTTGATAGAGAGAAAGGGAGAGAGAGATTTGAAGAAAATGAACGGAGAGAGAGAGAGAGAGAGAGAGAGAGAGAGAGAGAGAGAGAGAGAGAGAGAGAGAGAGAGAGAGAGAGAGAGAGAGAGAGAAAAAACGTGTGTTTTGGCTACATCGTGATGACAAGGCCAAACTGAAAAGCATAAAAGATTGTAAACTAGTGCCAGAAAAGCAAAACCTGTGTTGTGATTACAAAAGCCAAACTTGGGTACGTGTTATGACTTTGTCGTGGTGACAAAGGCATTATGACTGGGACAGTTGACTTCAAGAAATCCTTAAGAAGTCCAGTTCTGAGGGGAGCACCAGAGATAGAGAAAAACAGCAGAGCAGAAAAAGAAACGGTAGCAGAGAGCAGCAGAGAAGGGAGCAAGGAAGCAGAAGAAGAAAGGCTCACTTTTGACACTAACTGTAATCTTGCACTTCAATCCATTTTGTTAACCTACTGTAACTTTATTATTAGTGTTAGTGAAGGAAGAAAAACTAATTAGCATCTTCTTAAAACCTCCTGGGAAAACTACGCTACTACATAACAAAAGCCAGAATGATAAGCATCTATAAAGAAAAGTAATCTTCTTAACTTGGCAATGAACAGCAAACATAAACAGAAAGAAAGAAAAATAAAAGAACATTACACATGCAAACCTCCGAGAGTTATGGCAAACCTTGACTGACCAAGGTGCTGCATGATCACATGCATACATACTGTCATGATAACCCTAAGTATCATACAATGGCAACCTGTTGCATACAAACCCCATTGGTGCATACAGTATCTGAAGGCTGTGCACATGCCAAGTGAGAGAAGCACAGGTGTATGAGTCACAGGCAGTCCTCCTCTCTGAGATGGCACAGAATGATGTGGGGTACTGAGCATGCTTAGGAACAGAAAATGTACTAAGAGTAGGCAGTGGTGAGGCTCACATATGCATTGGAGTCTCAGGGGAGAGCCAAGCATGCTCATCTGACTCTACACTAGAAGAGACACTGGGAGTTACCCACCTTCTTGCAAATACCCTCCCCAGACTGAGAGAGCATGTGTTACTTATGGAAGAAGCAATGTGAGAGTCTGGGGAAAGGGGAGGGGGAAATAAAAGATTTCAATAATGGCATGGGGGTTGAAGTTATTCCCTCCTGATGATAAAAGGGATTCTGACAAAGGAAAAATCTATTTCTGGGGGAAGACCTGTGTCACCCAGTGACATTGGTTCCATTTAGCACATTTCTAGGTATAAGAACTGCTACATATACCAGAGAAAAAAGCTATCTAGAATGCTGGGGTTACTACCCCCAGTTCGCTCATCTTAAACAGATGTCGATATACACAAGGGGTGAGCTATTACCACTACCACAGACCTTCGTCCAACAGACTTCTCAATTCTCAAAGTCCCAAATTGGATGGGCCGTTACACACCTGTAACCAAGAATACTCACCCGCTCGCAAACTAGGCGTCATCACGAGACTGACACGTCATTCCAATTTTAGCACTGCCCGCGTAAACACGTTTATTTTGTGTGTGATTGTTTTTCCCTTTTTGGCAGCTCATCATGTCTTCCACCGAGATTTTCTCACCATCTAAGTTGAGTACAGCAAATGTTCTTAGCCTTCTCCCTCTTATTCCCAAGCCTTTTCAGCTGCAGATGCAACTGCCTCACACACTCCTCATAGGGAAAGTCAAGGCTGCAGGATGTATGCCTACAACAGGAGCAATTACAGTGTAGATTCACCAGGACACAAGACATGAGACACACATGTCCTCACATGTCTCATATCTCAGTTGTTTAGAGTTGTTATACACACAGAAATACAGTACACAATAAATACACAAAGAAAAACATTACAACCTGGTAGTCTGTGAGGGTACAGCAAGGTTTCCTCACCTGACAGCAGCCAATAAAAAAGAGATAGGTGATAGCAGGGAGTAGGGTGGTTTTCCCCTCCTAATCCTTCTTCCACCAGTTGACCACCTTGTTACCAAAGCCAATTCCATCTTGTTCTGAGGTATACTCCTACATGAAAGGTGATGCTCTGTATTCTTAAAGGAACAAGTTCAAATAAAATTGGAAACAAGTTTACTAGCTGTTACAAAATGACAGGTGCACAGTGACTCAGCCTCCAACCTCAAAGCCAGTAGAATCTTGATGAATAGACTGCCAGGTGGAACTGAAACATATCTTCCTCTCTAGAGTCTAACCTACAAAAAGGCTATTGAAAAGTAATGGCATTGTGATGAAATAAATATTAATTCAACAACTGAGCATCAGTACACCTCAAATTTACTCACTTGACATGTATAAGATTTAAAATAATCTTGCATCAGACCAACAAAAACTAAATAAATTTAAACTTTTATAAAACATAAAATTCTTTTTAGATATGGTACCGTTGTGGAAAAGATGATTAGTACATTCATCCTGAAAAGCCTTGATTATCAAGTTGATGTGCTGAATAGGTAGTTAACAATGGTATTTTTGATCGTCAATAGTAGGCAATAAGTTCAAAATAGACTGCCATGTGGAACTGGAATATATCTTCCTCTCTAGCATCTGACATAGAAAAAGGTTACTGAAAAGTAATGGCATTGTGATGAAATAAATATTAATTCAACATCTGAGTACCAGTACACCTCAAATTTACTCACTTGATATGTATAAGATTAAAAATAATCTTGCATTAGACCAACAAAAACTAAAGAAATTTAAACTTTTATAAAACATATAATTCTTTTTTAGATATGGTACAGTTGTGGAAAAGTATTATCAGTACATTGATCCTGAAAAACCTAGATTATCAAGCTGATGTGCTGAATAAGTAGTTAACAACAGTACTTTTGATTGTCAATAGTATGCCTGAATCAAGAATTGTAATTTTATGAACTAATAATTTTGAAGAGCTTTCCCTTTCCTACTTTATCACTAGGATAAAGCTATCTCAGAGACATACAACTGCCACACTATGCCTCACTCATTCTAGTATAATCAAAGCTTACAGCACCTAAATCAAATTCTACCATGTTGACTGTTATATATTTATTGTAAACATTACCTAATGGTGTAGCAAGCAGGCAATGTGAAATCATAGAGAACATTATAATCACAGCATCTGACAGCGTAATATAGTACAACCATCCTTAACAACCCTCTGTTCATGAATTACAATTATGTGAAGCCCTAAGAATTATCATAGTGATTGTCTTTAGTTTCTCATTCCAACTGCTCGTTAAAATTTCCACTCCAGTCAAATGATTCTTCTTTAAGATATACAATAATTACACTGTTTTTCAAAATGCTCTTCTTTTATGGACACTTTTACTAATGTGATCCTCACCGCACTCTTTCTCACTGCCACCATTTTTGCTAATCCTCTGTTCACAAGACTCTGCCTTAGAGCAAACATTTTCAACACTTTGCTCATCATCATTCTCTGTCTTAATATGTAGGTTTTCATGATCATAATGTTCTAGGTTACTGATATCATCATCATCATCATCATGAAACAAAGAAGGATCAGTCTCAATCACAAATGTTTCTGCTTCCGTTTTAATGGTAATACTCAAAGAATTATGTGTTGATTCCTGTCCATTTTCAGCTCTTTTTACCAATAAGTCATTTAGGTCATTTTCCTTACTACCTTCTTTACACTTCATTAGTTTACGGGCAGCCCTTCTTTTTTGCTGATTTTCCACCCACTCATTATTGTGCAACGTGAGTTTGTGCCTCTCCAAAGATGAATTCATAGTATAATTTTTACCACAAAGGTCACACCGAAAATTCTTTTCTCCTGTGTGAGATATTAAATGTCTTTTAAGATGTGAAAAACGGGAAAATCCTTTTTCACAATAATCACATATGAATTCATAGCCACCCGTGTGAGAAACCATGTGCGTGTTTAGATTTGTCTTTTGTGAAAAGCCTTTCCCACATACTTCACACCTGTGATTGCGTTCACCTGTGTGTGTTACCATGTGAGTGGTTAAATTTGACTTTTGAAAGAAACCTTTACCACAAACACTGCAAATCCAGCTTTTTTCACTGGTATGTATTTTCATATGCGTTCTTAAGTGGGGATTTTGTGAAAATTTCTTACCACAGATATCACACTCAAAATTCTTTTCTCCAGTATGTGTTACCATATGCCTTGCTAAGTAAGCATTCTTTGAAAATGGTTTTTGACATACATCACATCTAAAGTTCAATTTCTTTGTGCACACTTTGGCCGTATGATCCTTTGTTTTACCAAAAGTTAACAACAGAAGTTGGCTTGCACTGCCATCAAAAGTATTTGGTGCCACTTCCATTATACATGTCTTTTAAACTACTTCAAGATAACAAGAACATTATTTATTTATTCATAATTTATGTGTCCTAAGCTTCTGTAAAGGCATGCATTAGTACATAAGCCACTGTACAAAAATACCTTTTCTGCAAACAAATACTGTCATAACTTCTTTAAATAACTAAAATGTATGAGAAAATTAACACTTGTTCTAATCATCTCATGAACCAATAGTTCTGTTATATAGTTTCAAGGAAGAAGTTATTCCCCTGAATATCAAGTTCTCCAAAGTTTTCATTGCCTCCACTACTGATATGATCCTGAAAAAAGGAAGAAAAAATAAGCAATGCACACTGTGCTTTTTGGATAGTAGTAACCTACCTCATCATCATCATTATCTTTTATTGTAATCTGTGACTGAAGCAGCTACCCATCACTGTTTTCTTTAACATATCATGAAAGGGAAAAAAGATAACAGCACTCTACTTACATGCAGATAATCTTCATTCATATGAAGGACTGGGTTATACACGTGGAACCGGTTACAATGTTATACTGGTCAATTTCTGGTTTTAATTTAAAACCATCTTGAATATCTGAAATAAAACAGCCATTTAATCTCAACTGCAAACATTTTGATTACATAAAATAGTTTTGTCACAGACCTACTCCTTTATGACAGTCCAAGCATGCATTCGTGCATGCCATCTCTAGATACTTCTCTTCAATCCATTACATCAAGACCAAATATGTACAGCACCTAGCACTATTGTGGCATACTGTACCATTCTTTGTGTGTCTGGGTTTTCCATACACATATTGCAATTTTGTTTCCTGATTTTGTGACTTATTATGCTTATCTTCATCATATCAATAATTTCATTCCTATACAGCATATCTATCACTGTTTAATATAGCAGATTTTAAAAGTAATTTGTATTTTTTCTAATGTACAAACTTGAAGTTCTTTACATTAGGACAAACTTGCAAGCGTGAGCTGATCAGTCATTCAAACTTTACTGACAAAGTAGTTAACTAATGACAGGCAGGGAGAAACCATGCCCACCTAAAGGTCTGCACTCCACTTCGCCTTTTGATATTAGGAAATATACAAATTACTTTTTAAATTTACTATTTGTTCCTACACAAGTACACACCTTTGTTCTTTGGGAGGAAATCTGGGTAATCTCTGAGCAGACAGGTAAGTTCACCCAACCTGGGAATGTCATCCTCCTGGTGCATTCAGGAGCAAAGGAAGGATGACCCCATACCTCTAGCTTGCTGCCAATATGGGATGTTGCAGCTACTAGATTTCTGGACCATTAAATAGTGGATTACAATGCAACTACTTATTAGGCTGTAAGAACCTTGAGAAAATAAAATGTCGGAGACAATAAGGCAGGTCCAAGTCAATGAAGGCCTGATACATTGTCTATCCTCCTCTCACCCTTGTCAAGTGAGGAGGGGAACTTGTGTTCCTTCACAACCAATGAAAACACTGATGCTCAGTGGAGCAGCTAATCTGCACTCTAGTCCATCCATCTTGTACATGGACTGGAACTCTGATTCTCTAACTTACAAGAGAGGAAGAGAGAGAGAGGAGAAGGAGAACCAGCCACTCTTAATCTCTCTTGCCAGCCCATTGCCCTAGACAAGGTACCACCTGTCCTAAAAGGAAGCTGAGCTAGCTACCCAACCCATGAATAACCACCACCAGTCCACAGAAAGCGTTTCCAAGGCCAGTGGGCAACGTTCTGCAGGTAAAACAAACTTGCAGAGGATTAAAAACAATCATCTCTTTGCATGAGATAATTAGTGCGAAGGATGGGGTGATGCCCCTACCATCAAGAGTTCTCATCCTGGTTGCATAATTGTCCTTTCCACCAGCTGGGTCACATGCCAGAGGATCAACTCACAGAGCAGGATAGACCTACTGTAGGCTTTATTCTTGGCCCTTCAAGCCTCAACTTGACACCTGTAGGACAAATTTGTGGGCATTATGTCAAACAACTTTTCTGTGAAACAAAGAAGGAAACAATCAAAATCCATTATCTTCCTGTAGATAAAGCATATTCATGTGGGCAGGGGGGGCAAAACCAGGTGCCAGTTCCCAAGTTTGCTCCATTGAATACAATGTAGTGGCCAATAACCAGTGCAAGCAAAAACAAGTCCTCCCTACTGAATTACTGTTCTGCTCTTCTGAACCAAGAAGAGTGGGGAATCAATATTTTCATGTTTCCACTAGACATGTTCAGTTTATGCCTTTCCACCATTCCCTTACAGTCTATCATTCTTCCAACATAACAATAACCCAGGTGGCTCCAACCTGTTCCGAATACAAATAAATACTGTACCTACTAGCTACAATATCACAGGAAAATGAAAATAACTTAGGAACAACAATATAATATATGTCCATAATAAAATAATATATGACAAAGTAGATGTAGATAACACTGAATTACAATTTCAGCAATAACGGTCAAAACAGAAAACAATTTGTTTGACATTAACTTATAAAACCAGCCTTATAAAAAGTATAACTTAAACATATTACAACAAATCATAAAAGGATTTAAGAATCCCATATTAATTCTAGGGGATTTCAATATTTCAATGCACACAATCCAATATGAGACTAACGAAATATGACACCAGATGAAGGTGGAGAAAAAATAAAAAAATTAATGACCACTAATAATCTCTGTTGTCTGAATGACAATGAAGTCAATACATACTGTTCCAAAACCCATGAAAGTTTTCCTCAATTGATGTCACCCTTTGTTCAACGAACATACACTGTATAGTAGCTGACAAACTAGACTGGAATACATGTAATGACGCCTACTCAAGTGATCAGTTTCCCATAATAATATCCCTATTAAATAATGAATCAAAACCACCATTCTCTCCACATTACAACATGCAAAAAGCAGATTGTGAAATTTTTAACTTGCACATCAGAAATATGCCGCCATACGATTATTTGAAAAATCATAATGAGACAAACGATTTCTTTCTATCTTCATTAAAAATGTAGCAGACAAAAGTTATTCTCACTCAAAACCTCATAATAAAAGAAACAAAAAGTCACCTGGTGGTCAGATGATATCTGAATCAGTAAGAGAAAAACACTCTAACAAGAAGGTTACATACTCTTCTTTAAACAGAAGAGTCTATAATACAGGTGGTCCCCGGTTTACGACGGGGGTTCCGTTCTTGCGCCGCGTTGTAACCCGAAAATCGTCGTAAGCCGGAAAATCGTTGAAAATCGTCAAAAATCATAAGAAAACCTTACTTTTAATGCTCTGGGTGCATTGAAAATGATATAAACTGCATTATTATTGAGTTTTACATCAAAAAATCCTTCAAATTATGATTATTCTGCCATTTTGGGGCCATATTTCTTCCGTCGGATCGGCGTGATTTATGCGTCGTAACCCCGAACATGCGTCGTAAGCGGGAAATAATTTCTGATGAATATATTTGAAAAGCGTCGTAACCTCGGAATGTCGTAAGCCGGAACCGTCGTAAACCGGGGACTGCCTATATAAATCAAAACCATTCCTAAAAGAAAACATATTAAAAATGACAATTACATTATTATAAGTAAATGCCTTAAAACCTTTATATAATAAAATATCAGCCAAATTTAGAAAGGAAGTCATAAAAGGTTAAATAGTGTCTTAGAGATCATAATATCAGAAATAACATGTGAAACATCCATTAAAAAATATGGCAAAAATTCTGAAAAATAAATGGAATGAACATTAGACCACCCATACAAGCTATACCAGATATAATGGTAAAATAAAATTTTAGATCCCTTTGAAATATGAAGTTTTTATAATAAAACTAATATTGTAATACTTACCTGAACACCTGAATTAGCCCTGGTTACCCACCAACCCAAACTATATCCCTGTAACTTTCACCCACCAATTGGGTAATTAACTGTCAGTGTTACCAACACTTACAGGAAATCTTGCCAAGATGAGTTACCTGAAGCACTGTTGGCAACGCTGCTGCAAGTCCCAGCCATGCCAGGCCAGGTTCCCCAATTGCTTAATTCACTAATCAAATTGAAGTGGGGAGAAGGGTGGGAATCATTCAGGTGTTCATGTAAGTATTACAATATTAGTTTTATTATGAAAACTTCACATTGCAATACACTCCTTGCCACCTGAATTAGCCAGATTAACAAAATTTTATGGGGGTGGGATCAATCTAATTTCAGCCCGACCTGCCAAACAGGAAGGCAGGTAACTCATTATTTACCTACTCTGCCTATATGCATGTATCCTCACTTGGTTATCCACTCGGCAGGAGAGGATGCCTGTGGATAGAGGGTAGCAAAACCAACCTACCATGTGGCTGTTAACAGCCTCCCATGTGTAGCGGAGAGTGACAACCTCCCATGTGGCTAATCAAAGCACTCTCATGTATGGAGGGGACGATGAACCTCCTATGTGGCTATTGTAACCTCGCAAGTGTGGAGAAGAAGTTGAATGTGCAGTCTCTTTGGTTCTTCGCCGTATGATGCAGCCAACACCTGTGCAGAAGAGGAGGGGGGGGTTTGGAGAAAGATCCTATCAACCTGGCTCAGCCTTGTTTCATCGTGCTAATGTCCTGCCTAATGCTCCCCCTTGGATCCTAATCAATTGAGAATTCCAAATTCCTAACCTATCTTGAATACCTAACTTTCCCCCCCTCCCCAACCCCGACCTTATCCTGCATTTACAAGATCGTGTTGGCCGCCACCAAAGGACCCAGTGAGTAACCCTTCTCCGACGAAAATTGGATGTCCCTGAGGTAAAAGGTCATAAAGACTGACACCGACTTCCAAGTGACCGCTTCTAAAATCGCTGACACTGAATAATTCCTAAGGAAGGCCGAATATGTCGCTATTCCTCTGATTCTATGCGCCCTCAGACGCGCAAACGAAGTTGAAGGTTTTGAAGTTGATGAAGAGCCTTCTGACGTTTGTTGAATAACCTCCCGAAGAAAGAAACTGACTGCGTTCTTGGAGATCGAACGCGAAGGGCATTTAGGAGAGACAGATAACATTCTCGGGTGAGGCAAAAGTTTTTCGGTCCGAGACAGATAGACTTTTAAAGCCCTAACTAGGCATAATAGCATCTCAGAAGCGTCACCACCTACAAAGTCTTCTAAGGATGCGACTTTGAATGCCCTTGGCAAAGGATTCATTTCCAATTCGGACTTTGCCACGAATTCCGGTAAGTAAGAAAGAAAAATATCTTTCCCTGAAAAGGAGACTGTCCTGGATACCGCCCAAATTTCTCCGATCCTCTTGGCCTAGCCAGCGCAATTAGAAAAAGAACTTTCTTAGTTAACTGCCTTAGGAGCAAAGACTCTAAAGGTCGAAGGCTGCCGTTCTTACGAAATTCAATACGACCGCTAAATCCCACCAGGGGGCCCGAAGTGGAAGAATTGAGCGCTCTATTTTAAAAGATCTTAACAGATCATGAGAATCTTGCTGGATGACAGTTCCAGAAGATGAAAACAGAATGTACTGCTCAGCATGGACCTGTACCCAGCAATTGTAGAGTAAGAAAGTCTCTTGTCTCTCCTTAAAAATAGCAAGAAGTCCGCTACTTTCGCAACTGTCGGGCGCGAAATACAATGCCCTTGTTTCCGGCACCATCCACGATACATTGCCCACCTGGCCTGATATAACTTCCTGTTTGAATTCCTTAGGAAGACAGTTGTCTAGTCACTGCTTTAGAGAGTCTCACATTACAGGTCACTCACTGGACAGTCTCCACGCTTCAGCACGCGGAGGTTCCAGTGGAAGTAGTGGAAGTGCGGCTGTTTGAGTAAATCCCTCCTCTGTGGGAGGAATACCGGAACTTCTGTTAACAGGTCCAGGAGGTCCGGAAACCAAGGTCTCTGAGGCCAGATTGGGCAGATCAGGGTCACTTGAGTGTTCTTGCAGATCCTGAGTTTTGCTAGCACTTCCTGTATCATCCCGAAGGGAGGAAAAGCATAGACCTGTGAGTTGTCCCATGGGTGCAACATTGCATCTGTCCCGCAAGACATGGGATCCGCTACAGGGGAGAAGTACAGGCAGTCCTCGTTATCGGTGGGGGTTCCATTCTCGGGATGTGATGATAACCGAAAATCGCCACTAACCGCAAATCGGCAATTTCTGGCGCTTTTTCGGCGATTTTTGGGCTTATCGGCCCTGAAAAGTGCCGATTTTCGGTTATCGGTGCCTCTGTTAGGTATGTATTGGCGCCAATACCCAATTATCGGTGCTGATAAGTGGAAATCGGCGATTTTCAGCACCAAAAATCGCCGATCTTCGTCACTAGACAAGCGCCATAAAACCGGATCGCCATTAACCAAGCCTGCCGCTAATCGGGGACTGCCTGTAAACTGGAAGGCGATGGTTCATCCTGGTTGGTGAACAGATCCACCGTCGCTGGCCATCTCTTGAGCAGCAGTTGCACCTCGCCTTGCACTAATGTCCATTCCCCTCTGAGAACTTCCTGAGACCGACTCAGAGCGTCCGCCAAGATGTTGAGCTTTCCCGACATGAATTAGGGAATGAGAGAAACTGGGTGTTCTTCGCACCAACGGAAAACCCTCTGTGCTACCTCGTTCAACACCTGTGATCTTGTTACCCCCCTTTTTGAGATATGATACTGCTGTAACGTTGTCGCAGAACAACGCTACGGTCTTGTCGCTTACCTGTTCTGCAAAGCAACTCGGAGCCTCCTCAATTGCTCTTAATTCCCTGTAATTTATGGACTCCTCCTGATCCAGATCCCTCCAAAGACCCTGGGCCTGAGATTCCTCCAGGGTTGCACCCCAACCCTGATCTGTGGCATCTTGTATATATGTACGTCTGGAAGGGGGGAATCCAACCTTACGCCGGTGGTCAGATGATGTTCTTCTGACCACCACCGAAGATCCCTCAGGCAAGAATCACCCCAGATTATTGATGTGTTCTCTTCCTGAAAGTCTCAGCAATTCCTGAGACACACCTGCAAAGAACGCATCCGGAGACGAGACTCTGGAACAAGAGGGGATAGGGAGGTCATGCGGCCCAGCAGGCTTTTTCATAAGCTCACAGGTTGCACTTTGTTTGACATGAAAGTTTCCAGCTGGCTTAAAGTCACTAGAACCTGCTCCTCTGTCGGGAAAGCCCTCAAAAGACGTGTCTGAATCGCCATTCCCAGGTACGTCTTTACTTGTGTTGGAAATAGAGAACTCTTTTCAAAATTGATTCTTATGCCTAACTCCTGGCATAGGTTCAAAAGAAAATACCTCGCTTGCAGAGCCTCGCCTTCCGATGAAGCTTGAGCCAGCCAGTCGTCTAGGTATCTTCTCATTCGGAAGCCCCGATGATGCATGATGTCCGAAACAGGAGACATCACCCTCGTAAATACCTGAGGTGCTGTGGTCAGACCAAAGCAGAGGACTTTGAACTGAAATGTTCCAGTTGGACCCGAGAAACGAAGGAACTTCCAAGATTCCTAATAAATCGGAACCTGGAGATAAGCGTCCTTGAGGTCCACTGAAGTCATCCAATCTTCCCTCTGGACCAACCGCAGCACCGACTGGGAAGTTTCCATGTGAAACTTCGTCGAGGTTACAAATTTGTTGAGACCCGAGAGGTCTACGATAGGTCTCCAAGATCCTCCCGCTTTGGGGGCCACGAAGATCTGGCTGTAGAACCCCGGAGAAGGGGGAGTGGGTTCTAAGGCTTCCTTCTCTAAAAGGGCTTGGATCTCTGCCGCCAAAGCTAACCCCCTCATGGAAGAAGGGGAGTAGCTGGGAAGATGTACTGGTGAGTTGGACAGCGGAGGACAAGAGTGAAAAGGGACTCTGTAACCCCTCCTTAAGACCTCCACTACCCAACTTTCCGTGCCCCAATCCTTCCAGTGTCCTATTTTTGAAAATCCTTCTTACGATTGGAAGGTTTCATATCCGAGGCAGAGCTAGAAAGCTTGGAAGCAAATTGTGCCCTCTTAGGAGAACTTCCCGGTGACTTAGAGAGAGAGCGCTTTGAAGGAAAAGACATTCTAGCCCCCTTAGGGGGTCTGGCACTCTGCGCTGCGACCCTAATCATTGCCTGCTGCAACTCCATTGCAGAAGTAGACGACACAAAGTTGACCATCACCGACATGTCTTATTCTCTGAACAAACTGCTGCTGAGTGCCAATGGACCCCTCAGCAGTGCCCTCTTATGGATGTCAGGAAAATGAGGAGGCAGGTGGTTCAGATAGAAGTCCCTCTTCTTCCCTAAGAACGTAGTACATCCTGCAGAAATGTTTGCCTGGCGTGCAAGCCCCATGGAAACCAACGTGATGAGGTTGTCGAAAAGTGTCGGGTCAGACGGAGAATAACCATCCTGTTTTAGGAGCCCAATCAGACCGGATAACATCCACATAGTATGCGATAACGCCTTCGACTGGTTGCAGAAGGTGTCTTCTAAGATACTGGCTTCCCTGGCTGAGATAGATACATGATGGTTCGATGATGGAACCCGAGATAGGAGAGCCTCTACCAACTCATTCAGCGGGACCCTAACACCCGCATTACCCGCGACCCTGTAAAAGCCCTTTCGAATAGGAAGCAAGGCTTAATCCTGTTTACCCGATCCTATCGCTACTGCTAACCTATTGTCAGCCTCTTTCAAAGCCTGCTCGACCCTGCCAAACCAGACTAGATTCTTTGGTGACTGTGTTACCACCAGCTTCGTTGCATAAACCGACTCGAACATCGCTTGGTTATACTGTATCGGCTCCTCCGGAGCTTTGGACTGTGGATACAGCGAGTGGATAAAGTCCAACATCCGTCTGTATTCAGACTCACTGGCTGAAGCAAAACTAGCCTCCGGTATGTGATCCTCTTCTTCACAGGAACAGTCTTTGTTGAATTGGTCCGACTGAGTCGAATCCGGAAATGAGACAGGCTGACCCCTACCAAACCTTGAACCTGATGATCCAGAACACGACACCCCTGGGTAAGCAATGCGGACACCTGACGAATCATTCCCAAACAACTTGGGAGTACCGAAATAGGTTGTGCAAACCCCGCACCCTCCAAAGATGATGACGCAACACCTGGGTTGATCACACCTGGGAGGACAACGCCCACTCCTGAGAGTGGAGAGACTGCAACACCAGCACCACGCAAACCCGAATGTAGCAGGGTAGCATGAGACTAGAGATCCGGAACAGAAGGCCCCCTACTTAAAGAAGAGGAGGGAAAGGGTCCCTGATTACCCGAAATCAAACCCGAACCTACATAGACCGCCTTAGCCGGAGGGACAGAGGAACCTGTCAGAAAAGTTGAGAAAGGAGGAACTGAAGGAAGAAGAAAGGAAGACCCCACACTTGGAGTTACTACCGGAGCTCCTGTTGACAATGTTGGGCAGGTAGAGAACATTCCAGCTGGCCCCGAACTCGAAAGAGTTTCGAAGGGAAGATTACAAGGTACCGAACCCAAAGAAACAGGAGAAGACAATACACTAGACATCTTTGGTACCGGAGGAATTGTGGAAACTATCGAAACCCGCAGAATTAAACGCTGCGGCAGGCACGCCACCAACTGCCGCAGCAACTAGATCAGAGGCCTGCGATGGTACAGGATTCGCCGCAGATGGCACTGAAGACAAACCCACTAATGGCATAGATGCCAGATGAACTACCAAAGCACCCGGAATGTTCCCCGAAAGGTGGCTCGAGAGGGAAGGTTGAGAAAGGGTAGCGGAAGAAGGTTTGGATGCCGTAGGGGATAGGGAGAAATCTGAGGTTACAGAAGAGGCCATAGATTTTAGAGAAAGAAAATATACAGATTCTGGTCCTCCCTGATAATCTTGCAATACATCATTTGTGAATTCCGAGAAATTCTTCATTACATAATCATGGATATTCGAATACCTTATATTAAAACACTGTCTGACCAATGACCTTTACCCTTTAGAAAGACCCAGTAAATTAGCATTATATTCTGCTACATTTAATGTCCTATCAAATGAACCACCACCAACCAATGAAAATTTATCCCCAGAAGGAAAAGGAACTCTTGATGAAGAAGGGAAATCCTCCAACCTTCCCAAACCTGGCAAACTTACTACTAAATCTACATCCTCCTCAACCAATTTATCAACATTTTGTTGCAAGGAAACTGCAGCCAGAAAAAGAACCGCTGCTGGATCTAACACAGATCCCGGAGCTTTAATTACACCTGTCCCCAAAAAAGACTGCACCTTCAACTTCTCTCCTACACTCTTTGCTACCTCACTATCTCTATTCGTCTGTGTCACTCCTATCTCTAGATTTACCTCTGGACTTACACTACAGTATCTGAAGAAAGGGGGAAATCTACTGCTAACACTGCCTGCTCCATGCCTGGGGGGGCCAGCAGATCCTATCTTCGAGGTTTGCGGTTCTCCATGACCCCTGGCACCCGTTAAGGCTGGTTCTGGAACAGGCACGGGAGCTGAAAAAGAACGGTTAGTTTCTGTTTCCCTATTACCTATATTTTGTTCTTTGAATTCTGATAACTTAGTCATAAAACTAGAAAATAAATTTGTCATGCTAGCTGATAATTTATCTTCCAACTTCCTGAATAACTCCGATTCTATAGCTTCCTTATCTAAACTCTGAGTTTCTACAGCTGGTTCCCTACGTTTGCTCTTGGAAGCTAGAGATTTTCCATGCTTAACATAATCCTCCATCTGATCTTTTGACCATGACCTACATTCGTCACATCTCAAAGTTAAGCTACATTTGCACCTTCCTACAAGCTATACAAACTGAATGTCTGTCATGTTTGAGGGTAGTCATCCTCCGTTTCCAAGCTGTGCACGATCGGTGAGATGCAGCGTCTCCAGCAGTTGCGGTGTCGGTCGCAGTAGTTGTAGCCAAGGTTGAAGCAGTTGCGCTATCCAAGGGGGGCATCTTTTTATCCAATCTATCCATCATGAGTCCAAAACGAGCCAGGGTCCAGATAGGAAAAAAAAATCCAATGCCAGGCAACAGAACAATCCAGAAGAAAAGGTGAAAAACCGGTCCAAGTCGTTATCCAATATCAATAAAGTCAGTATACTGGGGTCGGGCTAATAACCAAAAGTTCGCCTGACGCAGGAAACATCCATGCAGCAAGGCAAACACAAAGCAATCGGGGAACCCGGCCTCGTGCAGCTGGGACTTGCAGCAGCGTTGCCAACGGTGCTTCAGGTAACTCATCTTGACCAGATTTCCTGTAAGCGTTGGTAACGCTGACAGTTAATTACCCAATTAGTGGGTAAAAGTTACGAGGATATAGTTTGGGCTGGTGGGTGACCAGGGCTAATTCAGGTGTTCAGGGAGTGTACTGCAATAAGTAACATAATTGGGACAAGTTTTGCCGTAATAAGTAGTGACCAAAACTTAGACAAGCATTTAAAAACAAAAAACAAAGCAGAATCTATAAACCAGTTTTTGACGTAGGAAAAACCTATTTTTGGTAGTTACTGTTGAGTCCTCAAGGAGTTACCTTTCCATGGTCTACCAGAGCTCCAAGGTGACCACAATAATATCAAAGAATTTTCTTTTAGCGGTCTCATGGCTGGGTATTGTGTCGTAATGATAAAAACTACGACACATGATGGAGTATGTAATGGACTCAAAGATAAGGGGGCACTTTCCCAAATTTTACAGCTAGAAGTGTTTATTGCGCATGAGCTGTCCACCATATTGTCAACAACAGACTGGCATGAAAACCAAACAACCAATACTTGGTGAATGCAGGATGATCCCTAACCCAAATCCCATGCCTTTTCGTCAGGGAAGTGGAAGGGTTTTGAGGACTCTACAGCGACTACCAAAAATAGGTTTTTCCCACTTCAAAACCTGTTTTTTGATAGCGTAATCACTTGTTTCATTTTGTTTCGTCTTCAAGGAGCTTTACAAAGAAACTGACAGGTAACGAAAAGGCTTAGGCTCTCAATTTTTAATCCCAACACCCCAAAAAAAACATTTCTGGTCCCAGGTCAAGCCGCAAATTTCAAACCCTATTCTTTATTCCAAATACTCCTCAGGTTTTAGTACCAAAGAACAAGAAACTATACATGAACTTATGTTTTAGGATGTAGTTCTACAGTGGCTTACCTAAGCATGGTGGGTTTGATTGCAGTACTGTCGCTCTTCTCCCAGTGATAGTTAGCATACTCACCGTCAAGAAGACCCCTGTTATTATTATTAAAATAGTTTAACCAGACCACTGAGCTGACCATCAGCTCTCATAGGGCTGGCCCGAAGGATTAGGATGAAATGACAAGAAGAAGACCCCTGGTTTTCCGCTGTAATGCCCAGGGGTTAGGACTAACCATGCCACCTACTGATACACAGTGTAGTCGAATTTGTTTGAGCTTGTAACAGTAATGTTTTAAAAATACTGTCTCTGATGACCACCCTGTACATTCAGAGACTTCTTTGAAAGAGGCATTTCTGAAGAAGGCTAACGACGTACTTACTTTCTTAATATCATGTGACCTATGAAAGGAGTGTGGATTTGCCTTTTTTAATGAAAGACACTACAATTATTCTCATCCCTTGTAGAGAGGGTGGTTTGTTTGTGTTAGGGTGTAGGAAAATTGGACCCTCTGGGATGTTTGCTGTGTCTTCTCGGTAAACCTTAAGTGACTGAACCGGGCATAATGTCTTGTCTGCTAAATTGAGTTTTCTTATCAAATAGGGGATTTCCTTCTTAAAGGATTCTCATTCTTGGCTAGGAATGATGGACCAGGGGACAATAATAACTGATGGTCAGCCATTGGTACAATGTATTATCCCCACCTAAGAGAGCCCAGTTCACTAATATGAGCTCCTGAAGCTAACACAATCAAGAAGATTGCCTTTTGCAGCATGTGAGTTGTGGTTGTATTGGGTCCACTGAATTGAGGGGTTGATGGAAGTCTAAGCACCTTGTTCAGGGACCAGGTACTGCAATTGGAAGCCTTTTGGGAGCAGGTCTTTGTAGTGCAAAAGACCGGAGTAAGGACATGACAATTTCTTTACTAGAGTCATTCCTGAATCCATAAAGCAAGGGTTCCGTTAATGTTGCCTTGTATGCCATGACTGTTGAAATAGCAAGGCATTTGTCTTCAAAAAGGTATACGTATAAGAAATTGTAAGTGTTTCCACAGAAATTTCAACTGGGCTCTCAGTATGGATATAACTTACCATGTCTTCATACAGGCTGGTATTGTCGGATAGACGATGTCTGTAGTTTTTGCACTAGGTACCTAGCAATACTGGGTGGGTAATTTTCACAGCAGACGATATTTAAAAAATCCACATGTGAAAGTCTCTGCTCAGAAAGGAGGATGCGTAGACGACTTTCCCTCCTACTGTCTGTGATAGAACAGCGGACAGTAGTGGAATTGATCTCTTCGCCCATTGTTGGAGTAATAGGAACCAATGCCTGTGTGGGAGCTTTTTCCTTTCAAAAGGGAGTTGAAGCGTTGCCCATTCCTTGGTGGAATTATTTGAAACTGGGATGACCATGGCAAATAATTTTAATTCCGCCATTGACTCTCTTTTTCTAGTCACTACAAAATTCTGGAAGTCTGCCTTCACATAATTTATCATTTTGAAAGTGAAGGGACAGAATGCTGGGGCCACTTGGTGAGCAAACTGAGTCTAATTCAAAATGGAAGTCGTGATCCATTTTCTGTTGACCTGGTGAAGGGTTTCTTCTAAAGCTTTTAATGCTATAGGTGCAGGTAGGAGAACCATTTCTTTTAGTGGTTTCTCCATGTCTACTGAAGGTGGTGCCAGGTGCCATTCTGTATTAGGGAATGCTGCCCTGTCTCTAAATTCCATATGTACAACTTCGATCATGGTTTTTCCCTCATTAATTAGGTACTTACCATCGGGAGAGAAAATGCACATTGAGGCACCTCGCCAAGGGTTATCAGTATCATCAGGGGTAAGTATTGTAGCCCCTATTAAGTTTTGATCTGAAGTTTTGTAGTCATAACCGGCCATTGTGATCTTTCCAGTCGGAATTCTAACATTAGACATTATTTGGGCAGAGTTTGTATCCACTCTCACTTTTCAGTTACAAGATGCAGTACTTTTACACATTGGGGTGTATAGGCCTCATCTAATTTCCTTTTTGGAATCATGCATCGTGTCCCTCATATACTGCCATTCTGTGGCATGGACATCTTTGATGTTACTCATAATTTTCTTAGGGAATTGATCAAATGTTGCAAACTGTGTATCCCTTTTGGGGAGCTTGCACAATCTGAGATTCAACAACTGAACTATCATTGCCTGTTAACCAAGGGGCAGAAGTCCTGAGTGAGTTACTATAACCCCCAAAAATGTAGCCATTTCAGTTGGGGTTAGGTGGATCCTAGTGCCCCTTTTGGGGGAAAGATCCTCTTCAGCATCTGATAGCTGCATGGGGGATAAAATTCTTCCAGGAAGGTTTCTCCCATGGTTAGCTGAAATTTGTGTCTCTGATCCTTCTGGGTTCAGCATGGCTATTTTAGTGGCAATGTCCACTTCATGTTCATTAGTAGGAATGTCACCCCCATGTAAAGATTCCTCTACTTCCTCCACAGGATTTAACTGGGAGGTACTCTGGGGACTGATGTTACTGGGTTTTGGCCCAAACATAGATCTTGTTCTGAGAAAAGAATTAAATATCTGCTGTCAGAGTTCTGCCAGAATGACAAAATCTCCTCCCCTTTCCTCACCCTTACTGAACCCTAGGACCCATCAAGACAGCTTAAAATGAGCTGTTTCATCCTTAGGACTTGCTGCCAGGAGCATACTACAAATTTTGCACATCTCTGGCGACTAACCAAATTTTCCTTGTTTTTTACAAGGACTATGCTCATGGCACGTGGTATGGGCTGTACCCACTGGCAAAAAACCAACCGAGCAATTTGCTGCAGAACATTTGAGCTCAGGGTCCTGCTTAATGGTGGCCCTGTAGTGATAAAACAGATTCTTATTAGAAACTGGTTAGTATTAATTGTCTGTAATTCTTATATAGATAGTACTGTATATTCAATATTACAGGCTAATAATTTGATTACAAGTGCATTGCTGTAATATATTTTATTTGTCATACTGTACTGTTATATATATTAAATATCTATGTTAAATTAAACACTCTAAGATTTAGATTTAGGTTAGTTTTGACACCAGTATATGGCTGTATTACTTACACACTCTTAGTCCTTTTGCAAGGGCTATGTGAAATTTAATTTTGAATGTCATGCCATTCTCACTAACTGCTACAACTAATTTGTTTTAATTAACCCAAGCTACTGTTTTATATGGCTTAGGTTACTGCTTCTAGCGTAACCTACATTAGGCTAAGAATAGATTATTTCTTAGAGGGTTCTCGCTTCACTTTAAGGATAACCTATGTTATGCTAAAAATAGAGGATTTCTTAGAGGGTTCCCGCTTAACCTTAAGGATATAAACTATACAGGAAAGAACCTTCTTATAACCTAGTTTGCTGTTTTATCTGGCCAAGACTATCCTTTTATCTGATGTTCGGTCATTGCTTTATTTAATTTGAACTACTGTTTTAGGCTAATAATAAGAAATACCCTTAAAAAAGGGATTCCTACTTAATCTGGTTAGGCTACTGCCTAGTCTAGGTTTATACCGTAGCCTTACAAATAGGCTACCAAGTCGTAAAACTAGGTTATCATTATATCAAGCCTAGGATACTGTTTATATCTAATGTAAAGACGTCAGATGTCACGGCAATCGAAGGTCAGGCACTTCGTTCCCGTCTGCACGCTGCTATGTATACCTTTGCCCAGGTAAATAAATCAGTCAGTACACAGCTCTGTCTCTTTGACCTCACAACTGGTGACCCGAGGAGCGACAGTAAACACAGCGGTTTTGGCTTTGTCATTAACGGACTCACTACGGCCGCTTTACCTTCAGAAAGCCTTTAACAGAACCATACGGCGACAAAGTCTAGGCCTCTGAAAGCTCCTTCCTCAGAGAACACCCACGCCACTAACAGACTAATTACGGCGTACCTTCTTCAGGTACTTTCTGGCGTTCTCGAACAGTTTGGCCCTGCCATTTACAATTCACATCAATCGTATTCAGAAGTCATTAACGGAACCACACAGCATATAGTTTTGACTTCTGACGAGCCCCAAACACCATTTTGGTGTGAGGCAAAATGTCAGACAATGAGGTAGAAAGTCGTTCCGAGGACACACTGATCCTCTGCATCCCCCTCTCGCCTTCGAAGGCAGCGATAAGCCAGGTGATAAAACTCCCACCATTCTCGCGGCAAAATACACATCCTGGTTCCTGCGGGCAGATGTCCATTTCCAGGTGGCAAAAATCACGGACAAGGACCAAAGTGGACGTCACCATGACAATGCTGCCGAAGGGGGTCTTCATTAAAATCACCCCATGGTTGGACTTGCAGCCAGCAAAGTCAAGTACAGTGAACCCCCCGTTTTCGGTATGTGTATACAGGAAGGTGCCGCCGCAGCAGCAGAAGATGTGGACAAACCCAGCCTGGTGTTACTTCCACTGGAGATTTGGAAGTGATGCCAGAAATTGCAGAGCCCCCTGTTCTTTCACAAAAAACTAGAAAGGTGGCCACCCATAACAGCAGTGGCCACAAACCTTAAGGAACCCCAGCCAGTAGGATTCTTCATCCAAGATGCCATATCAAGATGACGGTTGCTGGTGGACACCAGGGCTATGCAGTCAGTATTTCTGCCGTCGAGGGAGGACTGTGACCGCACGTCCGGCGCCGCAGCTGCAGAAGTGGCCGCAAATGGAAGCCCCATCCACTGCTACGGAACTCAGACCCACAGAATATCCATCCTGGGCCATAAATATGAATGGCCCTTCATCATCGCGGATGTCAAGTTTCCTTTACTGGGAGCAGATTTCCTCGCACATCACGGACTGCCAGTAGACGTCAGCCGAAAACGCCTGCTGGATACCGGAACCTGCCACTCCCTACCGCTCTCCACCGGACCGGGAATGTCTGCCGTATGCTCCATCTCATCGAACAAATACAATGCCCTCCTTCACGAATTCCCAGATGTCTTCGAGCCAGAATTGCGTCAGGTGCCAGATACCCAGGCCAAGCATGGCATCCATCACCACATCACCACCACAGGCCTGCCGACACATGCCAAGTTCCGCCGCCTGCCACCCAAGAAACTCCAAGTTGCTAGAGGAGCATTTGCCGAGATGGAAAGGATGGGTATCTGCAGAAAGGCATAGAGTCCATGGGTGTCCCCCCTCCACATGGTGAGGAAACCAGTTGGTTCCTGGAGGCCATGTGGGGACTGTCATCGGCTGAACCTAATGACAACACCAGACTACTATCCCCTGCCAAACATACAGGACCTAATAGATGCCCTGCACGGGGCCAAGATATTCACAAATATGGATTTGCTCAAGTCCTATTTTACGGTACCAGTACATCCCGATGATGTTCTGAAGACAGCCATCATCACGCCGTTCGGGACGTATACCTTCTCCTACTCCACCTTCGGCCTCAGGAACGCCAGGGCCACATTCCAACACCTTATGAACAGCATCTTGGGGGACCTACCTTTCTGCGTCGGCTACATGGACAACATCCTGATCTTCTCCAGGTCCCCGGAGGGGCACCTGGGTCACGTCTGGGCTGTGCTGAAACGCCTTTAGGAGAATGGTTTGGTCGTCAAATTTGACAAATGTACCTTCGGAGTGGAGAAGGTAGGCTTCCTGGGACACGAGGTCTCTCCAGCAGGTGTCCGCCCCATGGCCTCCAAGGTGAGTGCAGTGAAGGAGTTTCCAGCACCAAAAGCCATCAAGTCCCTGTAGGAGTTCCTCGCTATGGTCAACTACTACCGACGTTTCGTGCCGGACATTGCCTGCATCATGTATCTCCTAACCGGAGTACTGAAGGGGAAGCTGAAAGCACTGACTTGGGAAGCCCAGCAGCAAAAGGCATTCGAACAGACTAAGGCAGCCCTCGCCAAAGCCACCACCTTAACATATCAAGACCCCACTGCCCCCCTGAGACTTACCACCGACGCCAGCAACGTTGCCTGCGGAGCCATGCTGGAGCAGATAGTAGATGGTTCCCACCGTCCACTTGCCTTTTTTTAGCAGCAAGTTAAAGCTGCTGGAGACCCACTACAGTGCATTCGACAAGGAACTGTTGGCAATCTACCAAGCCGTGCGGCACTTGAAGCACCTCCTGGACGACAGCCCTTTCACCATCCTGACAGACCACAAGCTGTTGGTACATGTGTTCACGAGGTTGGGAGACGCATGGTCGGCAAGGCAGCAACGGCACCTGGCTGCTATCTCTAAACTTGGCTGCACCATCAGTTACGTCCCCGGCAAGAAGAACCCAGTAGCCAACACCCTATCAAGAACTGAAATAAATTCAGTCCACCTGGGCATAGACTACGAAGACCTGGCAAAGGAACAGGCCGCAGACGTAGAAACAGCAGCTTACCACACGGCACTTACTGCACTGAGGTGGGAAGACGTGCCAGTGGGTGGGTCCGGATCAACACTTCTCTGCGGCACCAGCACAGGCCGCCCATGCCCCCTGAAGAAGGTAGGCGTTCGACATCATCCACGGGCTGTCCCATCCATCAGGACGAGCAACAATGCGCCTGATGACAGAGAAATTTGTGTGGCACGGGATCAGGAAGGATGTACGAGAATGGGCGAAGAATTGCATACGTGCCAGACAAGTAAGATCACCTGGCACATGGAATCAGGCATCGGAGACTTCCTTCAACCACGACGGCATTTTGGGTACATCTATGTAGACGCCGTAGGACCTCTGCCGCACTCAGGGGGAGCCAGATACCTCCTGACAAACATACACCATTCCACAAGATGGCTGGAAGCAACCCCAATGGTAGAAGCATCAACAAGTGTCTGTGCAGAAGCCCTACTGTCAAGTTGGATAAGCCATGTTATGGTGGAAAGAGCCCACTGTTCATTGAAAGCAGCTCTGATGGCACGTTGCACTGATGAAAATTGGAAGGCACAGCTGCCCTGGGTCCTGCTGGGTCTCCGCACCGCACCAAGGGCAAACGGTGACGAATCTCCAGCAGAGAGAGTCTATGGCAAAACACTGGCCTACCTGGAGAAGTCTTCCCAACGGAGCCGGACGACCCGGATATGCCCCTTCCAAGGCTAAGGGAAATTGCAAAGAAGTTCGCGCCCTGCCAAAAGATTTTCGCAGACAGGACCCATAACTTCAGCCCAGAAGGCCTGAATACCTGTACACACGTCTTCATGAGGAATGATGCCCACCACCCACCCTAGACCAGACCATACAGAAGACTGTACCAAGCCATCAGTAGAACATCCAAGGCCTATCTCCTCAACATCCATGGGCGGGAAGACTGGATATCTGTCGACAGGTTAAAGCCAGCCTTCCTAATGGACAGCAGAACTCAGGAGGAAACTGGCAGGTGTCCCAGAAATCTTCCACAAAACAAGGCCTCGGATGAAGTGATTGGCATCCCAAAACGTAGTCAAGGATGTCCCAGGGGCTGCACTAAGGATGTCATCCGCTCGGCAAAACCGTCGGACGATTCAGCAGTCGGAGCCGCCCCACAACTGCAGGTATCAAGAACCCGGGGTCGGTTCCTGCTCCCAAAAAGATACTGTGATTGACATTCAACAGGTCTTCCAATCATTATTTCATAATAATTGTCTTGTGGGGGGAGTACCTGTAAAGATGTCAGACGTCTTCTTTTCCCATTAATCACAATCATGTATCGCATCTATCAACGCAGCGAGAATCTCATGTATATATTTGTATGTAGAATTTCCTGGCCTTTTCGCCGATATATATTTTATCACTGTATGTACATTATGTCTCTTAATATTGCTATTTGATTGACTGTTAACAAACACAAAATGCTCTCACTTAACGTGCGGGTCACGGCAATCGAAGGTCGGGCACTTCGTTTCCGTCCGCATGCTACTATGTATACCTTTGCCCAGGTATATAAATCAGCCAGTACCCAGTTCTGTCTCTTTGACCTCACACTAATCCTAGGCTATTTGGTCTAAACTACCACTTAGACCAATAATAGGATATTTCTTGAAATGTTCTCTCTTAGCCTAGTATAGGGTACTGCCTAATCCAGATTATTTCAGAACACTCACCCATACAGGCTATATAAAAAGAGAAACTCGCTAATATGTCTAACACAGGTTGTTGTTTATATCTAATCCCAGGCTATTTGTTCTACTATACAAAACAGTAACTCACTAATGTGTAACCTTATAGCTAGGCTACTGCCTGATCCATTTTATTTAATTGATACTTAAGGGTATTGGGTAACATAAAACACAATTACTTTAATATGTAACCTTAAAGCTACGCTACTATGAGTCCGATAATGGGATGTTTCATAAAAGGTTATCACTTAACCTAATATACTGTACTGCCTAGACCTGATTATTTAATCACACTTAAGTGTACTGTATATGCTATATAAAATACAGTAATTTTACTAATATGTAGCCTTATAGCTAGAATACCACTTTATCTTGCCCAGATTGTTGCTATTATCTAATCCTAGGGTCCTTGGTCTAGGTTAGGCTCTTGCCTAGGCCCAAAATAGGGCTCTTAATTACCTTAATTTAGATTACTACTTAATCCAGGTTTTAGTTTACACTTAAGGATATATAATACTAGGTTATAGGCTACAGACAACATCCACTATTAATCTAGTTTATAATATTCTCACTTAATCTGATGTAGGCTACTGCCTAGATTATTGTAGACATCATATAATCTGAAAGGATTTTCTATATTAATGACTAATTCTTTAAAACAATTTGCACTTTTGAAAACTACCAATCCACGATTAAGCACTGGCCATGTGTTTGCAAGAAACACTGGGTTTCTGGTTTTCACATACAATTTAATTACCAATTCCAACAGTTTATAACTAAAACTTTAACTGGAACTTAAAATTAAGCACTTCAACTTGCTTCTTTAGATGTTTCCATGATCCTCGCTAATGAAAATGGAGAAAAAAGCCAAGTTTTTGAAGCATTGGTATTTTACTGTGTTGACCACAAAAACGTAATGGTTGTTTGGTTTTCGTGCCAGTCTGTTGTCGACAATGTGGCAGATGGCGCATGTGCAATAAACACTTCTTCTTCCAGCAGGTTTTGGCAATGGAAGAACCTGGGTATACAGCCTTGCTGTAAGATTTGGGAAAGTGCCCCCTTATTTTCATTCCATTACATACTCCATCATGCGTTATAGTGTTTATCATTACAACACAATACCCTGCCGCATTTTCCCGAGATGTAACTGAGTATTGCACCAGCCTGGAACCTTCCCTAAAAAAAGAGGGACACCACATCTTAAAAACCAACTATAGAATTTTCTTGAAAATAACCTCATTACGTTTCCCACACCCAAATTACAAGAGGTACTTAATTAACCTAACCTAACCTAACCTAACCCAACCTAACCTAACCTAACCGAGGGGAATGGCAAAAAAACCAGGGCTGGTGCAATACTGTACTAGTATACATCTCGGGAATATGCTACCCGGCCATTGAGATCACTAAAAAAAAATTCTTTGATATTAGTGTGGTCACCATGGAGCTCTGCTAGACCATGGAAAGGTAACTCCTTGAGGACAAAACAAGTGACTACACAGGAAAATAAATATTATAACAAGAAATTCAGTATGGAGGAGTTGGAATATGCTTTCTTGAGCAGTTATAAATCTGCTCTCGGAGGTGATGATATTTGCTTTGAAATGATCAACCACCTAGCACCTTTGGCGAAATCATACTTAATAAAATTTACAATTATTTATGGCTACAAAACTTGCTTCCAGATGAATGGTGAAATGCGATAATTCATATACCCAAACCTGGATAGGATCCTGGTAATGTGAATACTGTAATTATATACCAATTTCTTTAACAAGCTCCTTATGTAAGTTGTTGGAGGAAATGGTAAATGCATGACTTGCGTGGCACATTCGTGAAAATAAAATTTTGGTTCACAACATAATATAGATCTACATTAGATTCTCTGTCTAACTGGGAAGACTACATACGTAGAGGATTTGAAAGATAACAAATGACAGTAGTTGTCTTTTTTGACATTCAAAAGGCATATGACACTACATGGAGGTAAGCATTATATAAAAAAACATTATATAATAATAACATACAAGGCCATCTTCCTAAATTTATCAAAAACTTTGACTGATCCCACTTTTCAGGTGAGGATTGGTAAAGTTTTTTCAAAACATTTCCACTTGAAGATGGAGTTACACAAGGAACCATTTTAGTGGCAGTCTGTTTACATTAGCAATTAAAAAGTCAGTATCAAGCTACCAGTTGGAATTAAAATTAACCTCTGTATGGATGACTTTTGCCATATATTACATGACATCACACATAAGGCATGCAGAACGAATCATTAATAAAATTATAATAAAAACAGATGAATGGGCCTCATCCGTAAGCTTTAAATTTTCCACTGAAAAAACTGAAGCTGTCATGTTTTATAAAAATCAAAGTTGGAAAAAAGGTGAAGAAATAGAATTGAAAATCAGAAATTATATTACCAATTAGCCAAACAGCTAAATTTTTAGGATTAATATTTGATGCATACTTGAACTGGAAAGCCCATAAAGCATACATAAAATAAAAATACAAAAGAGATTCAAATCTAATTAAAAAAACTATCATACACTAATAGGGGAGCTGATAGACATACTCTTACCATAATGTATAAAGCAACAGTATTGTAAATAATAGATTACGGAAGTGGTTCAGCATCAGAAGCAGCAATGAAAACATTAGATCCAGTTCATAATGAAGGCCTAATAATATGCACAGGAGCACTTAGATCCTTACCAGTCTCCTCTGTATAAATTAAATGTAGTGAAAAGCCACTGTTTCTCCACGGAGAATTCATAATAATGAAAAGCACATTAAGGATCAAGACAAGTGATTCACCAACAAAAAATCTTTTTGAGCTAACAGATGTTTACAAAAAATCATTATTCACCACCTTTCCCAGTTAGAGCTAATAGATTATTTGCTTCTCTGAATGCAAATATATAAGTACCTTCAACAGTAAAATTACTACAGTATCTTATTGAACTATGAATAAAGTAAAATCTTGCACAAAACATACTTATCAAAAAGTTGCTATTATACCCCACTGCACCGTAGACAACATACTACAGACAGCATACAGTACGATGAAAAAGTCCACGTTATGCAATATACACAGATGGGTCTAAATGACAATACAAAGTACGATATGCCGCGAATATTCCAGGACAAGACATATTAATTCTCTTTACCTAATAATCCAACAGTCTTCACAGCAGAGATGTGTGATATTGCATCAGCCATCAAAATGAAAAAGTATCTTTCAATAGATTTGTAATTTTTAGCAACTCAAGAAGCACTGCAAAAGCCATTCAAAGTTACTACCCAAAAAAATATTTTACAGCAGATTAAGTTTGAACTTCACAAATTGTATAATAATGGAAAAAATATAGAAATATGTTGGATCCTGACCCATGTAGGGATTAAAGGGAACACAGAGGCTGATAAAGCAGCTCGAGAGCAAATGTAAACATCCCTATCAGTGATTATATAAGATATATAAAAACAATTATGTTAAATAAATGGCAAAATTTATGGAATGTAGAACCATAAAAACAATAAATTGAAACATAAAATCCTGTATTGGAAAATGGAGTTCATCATACCAGTGAGACAGACACACCCACAAGTAATTCTGATGTGTCTTCAAATAGGCCAAACTTGTCTGAAACATGGGCACTTAGTGAACAGTCTACATAATTCTCCTTCCAAATGCTCAGAATGAAAAGTGATAATAATAGTTAAACATGTGTGAATGTATAAAATGCAACCAACAGCAGTTATCAACTTTCAGAAAGAATCTATCACGATCTAGCAGAAAAAGTAGACCAGTCCTTAGAATGCTTAGTGGATTGGACCAAAAGGTCATGGGTAGATTTCTTCTGCAGTTCAAGAGAAACTTCAATTACCACTGCTTGTGGGAAAAGGTGATGGCAATCATGGGGAAGAAAAGAAGAGCTGACCTCTGAGAGGCAGTACAGTAACACTCTTGGAGGTGAAAGAACACCAGAGCTCTCTTTTCCTTAAAATTCCCATAGTGAAAAGGGAGGCCAATTCATGGGAGGCATCTATAATAGCTCTGTCTGTGCAGTAGATCGTGCTGAGCCAATCTGAGGAACAATCTTCAGAGAGTGGAGAAAAATCCTGGGTCTTCTTGGCTAATGTCCAACTGACCAGTCAAGGAAACTTAGCACCACTACAGACTTGAAGAGATCCTTCAATAAGTGATCAATTTCCATCCCATAAAACATCACTTTAGCAGCAGCGGAAGTGGACCTTCATGTGGAGTCTATCAGTGCAGAGAAGTCCCCCTGGGAGGAGGCAGCCACTCCCAGAGAAGGGGCTTCTCTGGTAGAATAAGACTGGTAATAGCAGCAGCGAAAGTGGACCTTCATGTGGAGTCTATCAGTGCAGAGAAGTCCTCCTGGGAGGAGGAAGCCACTCCCAGAGAGGGGGGCTTCTCTGGTAGAATAAGAGTGGTAACATCTCTTAGATAGGTGTGTGCAGGGGGAATGCAGAAGGAGGATTTCCCTTGAATCTTCTTCTCTGAAAGCCAAAGGTCCACGTCTTCCTGAGCCTTCTTGGCGGAATAAGATAAAACCATCCTCGGCAGTCAGGAGAATTCAGATGGGTTATTCATTAAAAAGGTTGACTGTGGTGCCAAAGGAGCCTCGATTGAGAAGTAATCCGGAAATGCCACAAGGAAAAACTACAAGAGAGCATCATATGCCAACAGAGAAGAATCTTGAACTGTCTCTTTTTCTGATGATAATTGCAGTCGAAGGGTCCGTGGAAGTCTTCGATGGAAGAGTTTTCTTCAAAAGGTCCAAAATACTATTCAGCTGGCGATGAATTGGTTCCAGAGAAGGGTCTAACTCCTCTTCTGTCACAGAAGAAACTTGATGAGAAAGAATCGGCACTGTGCGTGTATCTGTAGTAGGTGCCAAGCGGACAGCAGGAGCTGGGTGCCCGGCTGATGGGCGCTTGGGAGCTACTGGGCACTTGTGGGATAATAGATGATTGGGAACCAAACAATGCTTGGGCGCTACGGGACACTTGGGCGTCACTAGCTTTGACAACGAAGAATGGTGCCTGGCCGCCAGTTACTAGTAGTGAGGAGACGGTTGAGCGGGAGTAAGCTGCTCGGGGTTATCCCAGAAGCTGCAAGAAGCTTGGGGGCTTCGGGGAGGTTCTTTCAGTCTTTTGCAAGGGATAGGAGATTGTTCCAGAGCAGAAGAATGCCTCTTTAAGGGGTAAGACTTCTTTGAGAAACGCCATTGGTGCCTCAAATCAGGGCTAGGAGTTCCTGGGCTCGAGGGGAGACGGTGGACATCCGAGGCGTCTCTCCAACAGTCTTCTGTCGCCAGCTGGGAAACAACAGGCTCAACTCAGGGGGCAACTACCTGTGTATAGCTCCCACCAACCTCCCTTGGGCTTCCAGTATACCTCCTCCCAGGTTTAGGGGAGTCTGGTAGTGACCTTTGCCTATGCGAGTCGGCAGGACAGGTAGCCACCTCCTCCACAATCACTTCACTGGCACTTTTATCACTAAATTTATCAATCAAAAAGTGCAATGATTCACCGAGTTGTGTCACTGTACTTACCATCAGACCAAACTTCTGGTCAACCTTACTCTCACGACTGGCAAAGCAATCCGGTTTAGGAGCGAGGGAGCCAGATGAGGGAGGAATGGGAGGGCTCAGAGCAAAAGACACATAGAAACAGGAGAGGTAACAGAGGGTACATCCATACTTACCAGTTTGGGCGTTGAGCTAACATCTAAACCTTTACTATTGGCTCTAGCAGCCGCTTTCCTCTTTCTATTTCTTTCTAGCTTAGAAAGATGAAAGGCTAAGTTTTTCCACGTCTTCTCAGCCCAACCTACACACTTGTTACAAGTTAGATTGATTGAACAGGCCTGACCTCTGCAAGAAGAACAAATGGTATGAGCATCATATGAAGCTTTTGTTAACCTGGTACTGCAGCCTTTGCTGCAGCACCGAAAACTGGATGAGCTAGAGTCTGACATAATCAAAAACTAGACAAAAAGTTACAAAAGTTAATACTGTACTCACTGAGAAAAAACATTCCCAAAGGACAATTAGCTTAACAGTGATCTTTATAAGCAACTGCCGAATTATGCAAAAGCCGATCGGCAAATCTCGTTACGAGAAAAAACCAGTTGACACAAAAACACAAAGGTAATCAAAATCAGATAGAAGAAGTCAAAATCAGTTGATAAACAACACAAAACTAGTGCCAAAGGCAATCAATTAGAATACTTCGCTGAAAAGGGAAGTTAACAAGACGAATTCCAAAAAACCAAGCAGCGTTCCTGCAACTGTGTGAGCTCTAGGATGGCAGAAAACAAACTAAGCCTTCTTTCAAGGGTTGTTCCTCTCCTTCCCAGAGAGTAGCGGGGCTTAGTTACCATCTCGGATGGAAGAAGAGTATTGCCGCAAATTTCGAAAATTTGAGCTGCCATCAAGTAGAAACTACAGCGATGTAATTACTGGGTAAGTTACTTAAATAAAAATATGAATTTTAAAAATTTCACCTAACTTATTCTGATTTTTTATCATTACTTTTTTTTTACAGAAACATGAGTACTGTAAATGTATTTAATTTGTGTGTATATGATAATATAAAACCACATGCCTTTGTACATATTCTTTAAAAAAAATTTCATCTTAATTCATCACCCCGCCAAATGACCTATTTGGTCGAAGTGCTTGGCCTATGGCCTAGACCTAGTATTCCATTTCTTTCTAATCCTTTGGGCCAGCCCTATAAGAGCTGATAATTTGCTCAGTGATCTAGTTAAACATTTTATTAATAAAAATCATCCTACAAGGGGGGAGAAGTAAAAAAAGAAGAAGAGGATAAAGAGAGGGCTGAGAACACTTCTTCCTTTTCCTTTCTTAGGTAGTATTGCTGGTCTTAGATGCCAAAGGGCTGGTCAAGGCAGGAATTGAAAACACTGACATCGAAGCAGCAGATGGGGGTGGGGTTCGCCAGTACAGGAGGATCCACCTTTCATGGGAGCCGAGGAAGCAACAGCAAGAATTGCAGGTGAAGGAGAGCTACTTCTCCATAGCGAGGTTGTCCAGGGAAGCAGCAAAAGATGGACTACCATATTTTTCACAGGTACTCCAACAAAGAGGTCCTCCTGGTACCTGGAATGTCAGATTCAATTAAGGAAGAGGGCATGGCTGGTGCTGGGGATGAAGCATATGAAAGGCGGGGGTGGAACATTATGCTCTGAAGAGAGCATGTGGCAAGTCTCCTTCACCTCTCAAGCACTTACAACCCCGAACCTGTAAAGACAAAGTACCATTTGTCGACAGTAAGACAAGAATGAAAGGAGAAAGAAAAAAACCAGTGGAATCACTGGGGGTAATCTACAATGAGTCTGGGAAACACTTCTTGTCCTGCCTCCTCTATCTACCAAACTTGCCCACCTGAGGAGAAGCTCAGATGGCACACTTGTAGGAGAAAAATGGATTTACACCTTCCCCCCTACAAAATGAACAGTACCTGTGGGGATCAATCACTATGGGAGACATGAAGTGCCCTCAAGGATGCCCTCACACTTGGCAGTGGCATTGATCATGATTTTTCTCTGTAATGAAAAAGCAAAACAAGTTCTGAAAACAGTTATACATGTACAGCAAAAAATACCAATTCAAGTACTCATCAAGTTACATTACTCAATTACAGGGAAGAGACAGAGTGCAACGAGAAATCCATACTCTCCAGCTAACGGTGGAAATAGTCTAATAACCACCAATTAATAACCACCTTACCAGGTTCAATGACCACCGCATATTGCACAGAGGATACTCCTATGTATTGCAATGGTTTATACTTTTGTAAGAACAAACACACATGTGATGGAGTCTGTCAGTCTTCAACCATAAGCTGAGCCACAAGACTGCCTGGAAGGAGGCCATGATAACTGACTTGCACATGAGAGGCATCTCCCTTCTTCACAGAATCTCTCCAGGAAGAGGCTATTCATTAATCTAATACAATATAGAACCTCTTTTGGCATGTCAGAGGCAGGGGAAAGCAGTTTGAGAGGCCAGCAGCAAGTGAACTTTCTAGTCTACATATATTCCCCAACTCCATAACTCTTTGGCAAGTGGAGACCATGGTAGCCGGGACTGTCTTTATTTCAGGGGCAAACCCTAAGGTTTTCTTAATCAGGTCTGAAATGGTTGCAAAGTTGCTTCCATGAGATCATTAAAGTCATGAATGAACCCAATGATCCTCTGAAAATGCTTCTTCAACTTAGTTTGCATGGCTTTAAAGGCTCAAACAGATCCCCTGCAGACTGAGAGTGGGGGAGGGCCCAAAGGAGAAGTTGGACAAACTAGCTAGCCCTGGTGAATGCCCATGGAAATGAAGAACCTAGCACTTACAACCAAAGGTCTCAAGAATAAAACTGTGACCTGAAGGTGTAAAAACTGTGTGAACATGATCAGAACCATCGTCTCTAGATTTAGACAAGCCCTGCAGAACAATACAAGCTGAATTGTTGGTTGGTCTAAGAGAGTAGCCATGAGAACTGTCACATACACAAGCACAGTGGCAGATGAACAGGAAGGACCGGGCTTATCATTAAGTACAACTGCAAGGTCATGTACACGATCACTACAGTACACAGAATAAGGCTCCTTGAGAACTGACTTGGTACCCAATACAGAGATTGGTCACGTGAGTACCCATGGTTCCCATGATATGATTGGAAATTATGGGTGGTGCTGACTCATCCCAACAGTTCTCTGGAGAAGAATGACCAATAAGGGAAGAAAAGTCCTAGACAGTCCTCATCTGGACAAACAGAAGGTCATGGAGCACACTCATGAACCTCTCAGTCAAACCCTCTCCCAGAACTATGCTCATAGGAATGGAGGCTGTCATCCCTCTTAGAGGAAGACTGAGGCCCATATGAAGCCCTAAAAGACTTCTTGCAAGAGGACTTCCCAGCTCTTTTCTTGCTTTGCCCACAATGCCAAAGGATAAAACCAATGTGGGTGTCTGAAGAAGTTCAGGAGTACATAAGGGGTGAGGAAATGCAGGGGTTTCACAAAGAGAAACCTCCACAGCTACTAGATGGTCAGAACAGTGACCTCCAAAAGCAAGAGCAGCAGGAGACCTTTTAGCCTTAGTCAAGTGGTTGAGGAATGATGGATCACCAGGAATGACTAGGAAAGGCCACATGGCCTTTGGGTATTCCATGGACTCCAACAGGAACTCAAAGCCATTGCAGAAGCAGGAGTAGATGATACAGGTGCATTGTCAGAGATCATACTGAAGGAGATCCCTGGCAGAGCATAGATCTTTATAAAAGACAAAGGTCGATGGAAAAAAGCTTTGGAAACCTTTTTATGCCTCAGTTTCCTTTCTGACATCTTACAACACTTCTCCAATCTCCTGGCCAAATTTTAATGTGAAAGTAGTGTGTGTGTGCAATCTCTTTTCTCTATTTGCTTCACCAATTTGATGATCTCTCATCTTTTATAATGGCTTAGTAATGTTTTTAGCATATAAAAAATTTGATATTTCTAATGATCACACCTGATCACATATTTTCAGATTCCTCCCAATTCTTTCAGAGACATTTGATAGGAGAATGTCTGTCATGTAAGATTGTGCTATTGTCCTAAAATAAGTGAAAGTAACTTTGAAAATCTTAAGAGCATTACAATCTTCCATGTATGATTTATGAAAGCAGGCAGGTTGTGGTGTGAGCGAGCCTTCTAAAGATACTAGGTTAGTCACACCTATTTGAATCTTCTTAGGACATGTATATCCTAAGACAATGAAGGTAAGCACAAGTATACAATAGGTCACAAAGGTGACCATAGAAGGTGGGTAAATCCAATATTCAAACAGAATGTCATGCAATAAGCTACATTATCTTGGGATGTATCCCTGCCTTGTCACCAGTGCAATTTCCCACTTGTAATCCATACTATTTTCTCATGATTTTTAGCTATCATACATTCAGACCATATATTTTTTTTTCAGCTGCTTCTCTTGTGTTTAGATTATAATAAAGTATTTCACTATTGCTGTTCCGTCTATTTATTCTTTTTGTTAGATGGCACGGTAGGGAAAACACAAAAATGAGTACTTTATTTTAAACTCTTAGCAGTAATGGGCAAAAAGTGCACAAAGCATAAATAAAAAGCTGTTGGAAAAATTTATGGTTAATATTTGGCAAGAAGGTAATCTTATCATACTATTACCTGAATACATCCTAATTTAATCAAACTTCATTCAGGCGGTTATGCCCTACCTGACTAGGAGAGAGACAGCTCATGAGTTTGGTAATTTTAAACACGTAAGAGTATTTTTCTTCCGTAGCATTATCTTTACTAAGAGAGTTTGTGATTTTAGTCCATTTTGTGGTGTATCTCATATTTATTGTTCTTTGTCTAAAACACTTCTCCGCTGATGTTCCATGAGATCAAAGGGCAATTGTCCATGCTTTTGGTACCACCATTTGTTGAAATGATTAATCAGCAGTTTAAATTTGCCTTTTCAGGATTGCTCCAAGTTTTCTGCATTACTCATGGCACCATCTTGGTCTATGTGTACTGTCAGTTATGTTAATTAATTTCAGAATTATTTGTCAACGAAAACTGCAGAGCTTTAATGCTGTCAGGAAGCCACTGTACAGTATTTGGATGTGTTAATATTTTTAATATAATTACAAAAATATAGGCCAGGGTTTTCTTTACAGTTTTGGATGCGACTTTTATGAACATAACATGAAAATGTCATATCTGGATATGTAATATATGTAAGATATGTTAAAGTTTTTCAGTTAGGGTTTGTGATTTTCATAAATTCAGCACTCACTTCAGTTCACCATTAATTAACCCATTACACACTCCATCCCAAGTATAACAATAATGGGGAACCTTAATGGTAAACAAACAAAACCAGTTTTAGGATTAGGGTAGGTTAGGGAGGGAGGGTACAAAGAGGACAACATATAACCAGGAAATATATGCACAGAGTTTGTCATGATTTATGGCCCTTGGGCCAAGTTAGGTGATAAGCCCTCAACTCTCAATTATGGACTCTGCATCTTATATTAGGTTAGGAAGTATCCCTTTATTTCAATTACCAATTTTTGGCACCATAGACCAGGTTGACCCCTTCCCTAGTAAGGTAGGGCATGTCACCAAAGTTTGGGTTAGGTTAATATGCACTTTGTATTTAGCTAAATGACTTACAGCACCTTTGGACAGGTTGACACCCCAGTCAGGTAGGACACACCTTAGTTTTGGTTGGGTAGGACAAGACACCTTAGTTTTGGCTGGGTAGGACATGAAACCTTAATTTTAGTTGGGTTAGAATCCCAGTCTATCACGTGTCTCCAGAAATCCTGATCCAAAAACTTAACTTCCAAACTGCTCTCCCCTTTATCGTTATACTTTAGGCGGCGTAATGACTTAACCAAACATTCCCAAGATATTGATGTTAAACTTGCAGAAATCACATCAGAAGCTCCAGGAAATTCATTTTAGATTTGTACTCGAGTATCGGTTAAAGGAAACTTTTGCTTAAAAGAACCATCATTTGCTACAATGTTCCCCAATCTACACAGCCTTGCCTAACCTCGCATTAGGCGCTGGTAAAATAAGGCACTACAAGTCTACTCAGCGTGAACAGCAATAAGCCCTGGGCGACGCCCTTCTGTTTTCGTTGGGATATGCCGAACACTTCCGAAAGTAGTCTGGTGTACTCTGTGAAAGACAAGATATTGTTTTACTCAGTTATTAGCATAAGCTAGGATAGCCAAGTCCAGGTCTAGACTAGAGCACATACCTGTCATTCCTCTAAAAATACTTTCAGCTGTAATAAAAAAAATATCAGAAGGCTCAAGATTTACGATTACTTCTTTCTTGTTAATGTTCCTTATAGCATAAAAAATTATACGACAATATTAACAATAATAATAAAAGTCTTGGTGAACATTTTCTGGGTTTTTTTTTGAAGAGTCGTCTTCGACTTCGAACTTATTATTGAACTCTTGAAATCTATAATTACCGATAAAATTAATTTCATTTTCAGAGCTACTATATAGAGACAGACTATGCAAATCTTATGCAGTGTCTTCATACATATTTTTTCGCAAAATAAAATAGTAATAACAACTGACATTATAGATGAAAACGGATTCGAACGAAGTAAACATTGTTGGGGTTACATCCTCCCACCCTCAAAACAACGGAGTGTTTTCGGTGGTAAAACTGACTTGATATCTAATTATGGGATGAGCTTAATGTGGGTGGACACCCAAGAACAGAATATAATAGCATATATTTTAAATGACACCTTTCCATGGAAGCCTTTATGCAGTGGACAAAATCTAACCTCAGTCCTTAACCATTTACCCACAATATTGAAAAATGACGTCATATTGAGCCCAACATATGCCTTCTCGACGGAGTCTTACCCCAGATACTACGTCACTTCTCATATTTGGAAAGAATGGAGAATAAAAGATGAGTGGTCTGTTAAAGATATACTCGAAAATTGTTTGTTTTCGAGAAAAAGATCTTTTGTTTGAGAATTAAATTTTAAATGAATGTAATTAAAAACAGTGAGAATCATTGCTGTGTTGTTGCAACTTCTTCTGAACAGGCGTAATTTTCTAAACTTGGCACAACAAAGTAACGCGTTCGGCCCACCTTTAAGTAATAGGGCCTCTGATGTCTACCGCTTTTGCATGCAAACCAACCAGCGCAGGCCACGAAAGAAAGTCGTACACAATACAAAATATTTTAAGCTGATGAATTAGGTATTATCGATTCAGATGCCTCTCTCTCTCTCTCTCTCTCCCATATATATATATATATATATATATATATATATATATATATATATATATATATATATATATATATATATATATATATATATATATATATATATATATATATATATATATATATATATATATATATTCTTTTAACGTGCTTTTTTTTCCCATTTTTGTATGGGGTAAAGTTACGATGCCTTCTTTTGAAGGACTTTTGATTTGGCCTTGGGGTAGACCTGTAGTCTCGGTCGGCTGCCCTGCCTGACATTGCTTAGACACCGGTAGCGTATGTTTCATGTATCATACCCGACCCAACGCCCTTTCTTCCCAGCAGCGAGAAGTTGTTGCGCGGGTAGGGCGAGAGTTCGAGACGTGAGATATATATACACACACACACACACACACACATATATATATATAAATATATATATATATATATATATATATATATATATATATATATATTGTTTTATATATATATATATATATATATATATATATATATATATATATATATATATATATATATATATATATATTGTCAAGGTTTATCCTCATTTAGACGCCAGTGCATCATTAACCCTTAGTAGACGGTTTGAACTTTTGTGAAGTAAAACAGGTTTGGGAAGGTGAACAGATTGAGCTTCAGTTCTTATGGTAATAATGATTCAAACAAAAAGTTACTTCTATATACTATGAATTCACTATCGGCAACTGTAACAATCTCCTATGAGTTATAGTTAGGAGTTCACATTTTGGGGCCTGACCGATAACGAGTTTATTTTCGGTAATTATTCATTTGTACTGGAAAGTGTTTATCATGTTAACTTCACACACACGTCTGTATGTAGAATAAACTTGCTTTTTCGGTATTCAAATATCAGGATAAGGTTTTTCGTATTTAGTGTTGATCATTCTTAGTTAACAAAATTTATTTACCATTGTTAACCACTGCCATAGTTTCGGTTAAGTTTTCGTTAAAGCGAAAGTGAGGGTTGCTTCCCTTGAGTGTTAGTCTGATTGCCAGTCTCTCCGGTAGAATAAGTTCTCCGTCATTTATGCCGTGTTGGCGTCTTAGCAATAATTTGCTCCCCGATAGTACTGACGAGTTTAGAGTTATAAGGGCACTTCGTGTTTCCTTGCTCCGTGTTTGATTGTTATAAGGAAACTGTCAAGCTATCTTTGTTGTAGCGACCTAAACCAAGTCACTATCGTTAAAGTAATTGTTATGTCTTGACTAGCGGTTTGATCCCGTACAAACAATTGGTCTTCACAAGACAATGCTTTCGAAGCGTCTGAAGTTAGTTCTTATGAGCGATTTCATCTTTAATGCTTCATTCATACTCATGCTTGCATATGCATATCTTAAATAAACGTACGTATCTTAAGTGTAATTTTTGTCAGAAGAATAGTTCTTCATTTTCGATGTTGCCCATTAGTCTTAGCGATTTTCAGTGTCATTACCAATGTTTTTACTGATTCGACTTCGACGACGAGCTCTGTTCAGTTTTCTTGACTATTCATAAAGAATGCTTGTGGTATTAACGGGCAGTAGTTAATATGTTTGCATTTTGATAAATTACTCCTGAAGTCCTGATATTTTGTACCGGTAGAGTAATAATCTCCAAAATGCCTTTTGATGTATCTGGATTTATAACAGACCCTGCTGGTAAACTTTTTCTGCTTTCTCAAGCGAAGAAGGTGGACTTGCTGTCTCTTGCTAGTCAGCTTAATATTGAAGTGAGCCACACTGCGCTCAAAGGTCAAATTCTAGACTCCATTCTGGATTACTATATAGATGAGGATGTTTTTACTGAAGAACAGGTAGTTAATTTGAGGTCAAAGCAAAGTAAAGTAGATAAAGAACTAGAGCTAGCTAGAATACAGTTAAGACTAAGAGAAGTTAGCAAAGAACAAGAAGATTATCTTTCACGAAAGAGGTTAGAGGAAAAGCAGAAGCTTTTGGACTTGGAATTAGAATATAAGGTTAGAGAGGCTGAGCTAAATAAGAAGTTAGAGGAGGAAAAGGCTAAAATAGCTGTAGAAAAGCATCGTCAGGAGTTGGGTATTTCTAGTTCTCAGCCCATTCAGTTTGACTTGTCCAGAGCAAGAAAGCTTGTACCCTTTTTTGATGAGAAAGACGTTGAAAGTTTTTTCATTGCTTTTGAAGATATTGCTGCTAATCTAGAATGGCCTGCGGATCAGTGGTTATGGTTAATTAAACCTCAGTTACGTGGTAAAGCAATTCAAGTTGTATCTAATTTAATAGGTGAAAGTTACAATGTTATAAAGCAGAACATTCTAGATGCTTATGCTATCACCAGCGAGGGTTATAGACAATTGTTTCGGAATGCTACTAAGACTGCTTCTCAAACATTTACAGAATTTGCTAGTCAGAAGCTTAGATTATTCAAGAAATGGCTTGCAAGTGAACATGTCACTACTTTCAAGGAATTAGTTAATCTAGTAGTCTTAGAAGAATTCTATCGGAGATTACCACCACCTATTTCGATGTATATAGCTGAGAGAGAGGTCAAAGATCTAATGAAAGCTGGAAATCTTGCTGATAACTATAATTTAATTCATAAGAATAGGCCTAAAATTCCTGATAAGTCTAAAGATACTGATGGTGCAACTGGTATTAACTCTTGTGCTTATTGTAAGCAGCCTGGCCACACCATAAAGAATTGTACTAAACCAGGGTGCAAGGTAGCTAATCAGTCTAGTAAAATATCATCACAGCCAACGGTTAAGAAAACTGGTTTGCATTGTGCTGTTGATCAGCTGGATTATTTCAAAGAATTTATTTGCCATGGTCTTCTCAATTCAAAGGAAGTATCTATCCTAAGAGATACAGGGGCTGCTCAGTCCATAATACATAAGAATCTTGTTCCTGATCTTAAATTATCTGATGAACATGTAGTTGTTTCAGACTTTTCAAGTAGTAAAGTATTGCCTCTTGCTGAAGTAAATCTTGATTGCCCTTACGTTAATGAAACTGTTAAAGTTGCTGTCACTGATAATGAATTTCCTGTTGATGTAGATCTTGTCCTTGGTAATGATTTAGCAGGCAGTAAAGTAATGTATAATTTGATCATTTGTAACCCTGAAAGTAAATGTAATAAACTAGAAGCACAAAGTCCTGATCATGCTGATTCAATCTGTGTAGTAACTCGCTCAAAGAAATCTACTGATGAACAACCTAAGAATGTACCTAATGTTTCTGTTAACCATTCGAATTTACCAGATCTGCTAAACCTTTCTAAAGATAATTTTGTTAAATTGCAGCAGGAAGATGGTAGTTTGAGTAGTTTATTTGAAAAGGCTGTGCAGAAATCAGATATTGACAAAGTTCCTTGTTACTATATTGAGAATGGAATTCTGATGCGCTTGTTTCGTCCTTCTAAATTGTCAGCGAAAAAATCATGGGCAGACTGTGAGCAGGTTATAGTTCCATCTTCACTCAGAAGTAAGATTCTTGAAATTGCTCACTGTGCTGATTCTCATTTAGGGGTAAGTAAAACGTACCAGAGATTATCTTATAATTTCTATTGGCCAAGAATGAAAAATGATGTAAAAAGCTTTGTACAGTGTTGTCATATCTGCCAGATAGCTGGAAAGCCCAACGAGGTGATACCACCTGCACCATTAAAAATTATTACTATTCCACATGAACCATTCAGTAAGGTTGTAATAGACTGTGTGGGACCTTTGCCCAAAACCCGTAAAGGTAATCAGTATTTGTTGACTGTAATGTGCCCAACCACAAGATTTCCCATTGCCATTCCTTTACCTAATATATCTGCCAAAAAGATCATAGAAAGTCTTATTAAAATATTTACTATCTTAGGTTTTCCCAAAGAATTACAGTGTGATAGAGGAACAAATTTCAAAAGTGATGTTTTCCAATCTGTCTTGAAAGAACTAAATATTAAGCAGTCATTTTCTTCAGCTTATCATCCACAGTCTCAGGGTGTGTTGGAAAGGGCACACCAAACGATGAAAAGTCTTCTTGGAAAATATGCCTTGGAATCTGCTAAGGATTGGGATGAAAATCTGGATCTCTTGATGTTCGTGATACGCAGTCCCAAATGAGTCCATTGGAGTTTCTCCCTTTGAAATGCTTTTTGGTAGAAAGGCTAGAGATGTGTTAAGAGTTGTTAAAGAAAATTTAATTGGTGAGGTTGAAGTAGTCACTCCTGTTACAGTTACCAAGTACTTGCAAAACATGAAAGACAAATTTGACAAAATTCATAAATTTGCCTATGATAATCTGAAAGTCTCACAAGAGAAAATGGAAGTAAATTATAACAAAAAAGCTAAAGTGCAAAAGTTCACACTTGGTGACAATGTTTTAGTATACTTTCCAATTCCAGGATCTCCACTAAAAGTTCTCAGGACCATATAAGGTAACAAAAGTTATTAATAAACTTAATTATGTTGTCTCTACCCCTGAGAGGAAGAAGTCTTCCCAGCTACTAGGTTCCATTCAGAGCCGATGAAACACGGTTTTTCGGCAACACCTTTTATCAAAGCATCGGATAAAGGTGAAAGTTGTTAAAACATAACCCTACCTAATTATTGCAAGTCTTACTACCTAAGTTCAATAGTTCTGGTACTTACCAGAGTAAAAGTGGGTTTGCCACCAAGCAGGTAAGGGTTTTGAACACAATAATTGTTAAAGAAAGTGAAGAGAAGTTTACATATGGGGAAAACGTCTTAATTGGTGATATTAGCACCCAAGGCCAAGAGAAAGGGAAGGTTTGTTTGTCTACTTCTCTTGCATCAGCACCCATATATGTCATCGCCTGGAGGAGAACGACATCCAATTATCTTAATACCCATACAAGGCTTCAAATATGAAATTGTCATCGTCCCTTGATAGCACTATCATTCTCAATAATTTTATTATTATTATTATTATTATTATTATTATTATTATTATTATTTGTGGAGGTTTCATAACTTCCACAGCAGTTGTTAGGACTAAAATTTCTTCCATTTTCTTGATATCGTAATGTTTCTACTTTACAAATAATTCAGTGCAAGTAGTTCATCCACATAATGAACCAGTCTATAGCTCATTTGTTAGATCTACATCTATTCAGGGCGGGAATACAAAAAGATAATCCATTTTGTTTATCTCAGGTTTCGACACTATAGCCTTCTGTTTGCAGCATGTCAAGTTGTCACTAGAATAGAATTTAAATGAAAAGCAATGATGCCTCATTTCCTCAATTGTTAGAAGAGTTGTAAAGTCAACGATTTCAGTTAATGTAACAATTTATATCATATAACACCCTAAACAGCGCTTGTATACTCGGCAAAAAAAGGTACTGGTAGGAGTCAAAGGGCAAGCTCAAGCTATTATTTACCTGCTTCAATATCAATCAAATGTAAAGGATTTATATTGATATGCATGGAAAGGAAAATATATTGAAATCAGTTTGAATGAGGAACATATTGTTATAATCACTGTGTTTTAATAGATATGTTTTAGAGGTACAAATAAAACATCTAACACTATACATAATTAATTTACAAAATGTCTTCGTCGTCCACTTCCAGGACTGTCATCATCCAGTTTTCATCAGCTAGCGAGATCAATAATCCCACGCTCTCAATAATGTCCGATGTCAAGTACTCTTCCTCAAAATGACGTGTTGTCTAACAGCTCCTGCCCGACTTTTTGGGCATAAGTTTCTGTTAGGAGCACAAATGCAGTCTTGCAACCACGGGGACAATTCCAATGCTGGCCATTATCGAATTTGTCGAAGCCTAAATTCTTTAAGCATAATTCACCGCCTTGGTGGATGGGCGGGAGCCTTATGCGTCATATTATGTTTACGCATTGTTTTAGGGATCCTTGTCTGTGATTTTCTCGGTCCCGGCATCGGTGACTTCTTTTACTCTATAAATATCAAAACTATCGAACAGGCTCTAAATAATACTTGCAAAAAATTAGAAGGGTTATAAAATATACACTTGCCAACTTTCAGCTTTATCCGATGCTTTGATAAAAATTGTTGCTGAAAAACCGTTTCTGAATGTAGTTCAAACCTAATTAAACCTTACCATAAGCTTTCCCCAGTGTTAGTTAATGACAGTGTGCATCCCTGTGAAGTAGGTGTGCAACCTTGTGGTGGGAGTACCAAAGACTACGATGAGATGGATATGCACTTAGACCTGAATACTTCATGGACAGATTGTTCCAACTCTGATGCATCCCAGAGATAAGTATTTTGAACACTTAGCTTGTGAGCAGAGATCACAATTAGAGAGTCTGTTACTCAAATATGAAAGTGTATGTTCAGATATTTCTGGTAAGTGTAATATTATTTTGCATGACATAGAGCTTTTCCCTAATACAAGTCCTATTCGTCAACCATATTACCGTATCGTAGATGAAAAACTACAGCTGATGAGAAGAGAGGTTGAATATTTATTAAATAATGGATTAGCTTCCCCTAGTTGCTCGCCTTGGGCTTCGCCTTGCATATTAGTTGCCAAACCCAATGGGAAAGTGAGGATGTGCACAGATTATAGAAGAGTGAATAGTGTTACACAGAAGGACTCTTACCCCCTTCCTAGAATACTGGATATCTTGGACAATATAGGAAACTGCAAATATTTAACTCAAATAGACCTCTTAAAGGGCTATTATCAAATACAGTTAACTGAAAATGCTAGTGAGATCAGTGCATTCATTACTCCTTTTGGCTTGTTTCAGTACAACGTTCTTCCATTTGGCATGTGTAATGCCCCTGCGACCTTCCAGCGTGTGATGAATGAGTTGATCAGAGATCTTGAAGATGTATATGCCTACCTGGATGACTTGGTTGTTGCAACAAGCAGCTGGGATAAGCATTTTGAAACACTGCAAGCATTGTTCCACAAACTTCACGCAAACAATTTGACTATTAATCTTTCAAAATCCTGTTTTGGCAATGCCAAAGTTAGCTATTTAGGTCATGTAATTGGTAGTGGTTCTGTCATACCTAAAGATAGTAACATAAAGGCAGTCTTAGAGTATCCAGTTCCATCTAACCGTAAGCAAGTACAGACTTTCCTTGGAATGTCTGCTTATTATAGTAGATTTTGTAAAAATTTTGCTCTTGTTGCAAAACCTCTCTATGAGCTCACATCAGCTAAAGCAAAATTTATTTGGTCACCAGAATGCCAAGACTCTTTCAATCAGTTAAAAACTATGTTAACCTCCCATCCAATCTTGAAATGCCCAGATGTGTACAAGCCTTTTTATCTGCAGGTTGATGCTTGCAACACAGGTATTGGTGCTGTGCTTCTGCAGTCCAGTGATGAAGAGCCGTCTGATGGATCCCCATTGCTTCCTGTTTCATACTTTTCCAGGAAGTTCTCTGCCACTCAGCAGCGTTGGTCTACTGTAGAGCAAGAGCTGTATGGTGTAGTAGCTGCACTTCTACATTTCAGCGTGTATCTGCGCGGAAATACTCCTGTGACAGTCTTATCAGATCACTTGCCACTGTCCTTCCTTGAAAGAGCAAAGCTCCATAACAAGAAACTGCTCCGGTGGTCTTTCATTATCCAGGAATTCAATGTGAAAGTAAAGCATATTCCTGGAGCAGAAAACAAAGTAGCAGATGCCTTGTCTCGCATTTAGGCATCTTCAAGCGTCCCTCGCCATCCCCCATATGGATGATCATCGTGACACTTCTCAGCCGCCTTTTAGCCCCGGGGAGCTGCCAAGACCCATATTTGTATTTACTGATATGATATATTATGCATTAATCATATAAGTTTAAGAATCCTTGTTTATGTACGCTACCACCCTTCCTTTCCTTCTCTCGAGACTCCTTGCTGCTTCTCGTTTTCTGTTTACTTCCTTGGCTCCGTGACTGGTCTTCTTCGCTTTCAGACTGCGGACCTTTAAGTTAACTTCTCTCGAACTGCTCCTTGGTGGTACCTTTATTTTGTTCTAAAGAGTGTTTGTGAAGTATTTGCAATTGTGATGTATTCGTAAGTTAAGGATTCTATTTTATTTATGTAAGAGTTGAACTGCTCCCCTTCCTGGTGGTACCTGGAGTGCGGTTAAGGGGTGCTTTTGTTCCGACATACGTAAAGAAACCAGTCGTTTGGGAGTACCAGCTGAAGCCTTTGTTCAATTGTGATGTGGACGGACGGCGTTAAGAAGATTCTATTTTATTGGTTGTAAGAGTTGTGCTGTGTTTGATTAGGGCGTCATCCGTGGCTCTCCTGGCACCACGAGGGGTTCCCCCATAGGTTTGTTCGGCTGCAGATGGGGTGCCGTCGTCTCTGGGGGCGGTTCTCAACCTGAGGAGGACCCACGGCAGCTGATGTTTCCATCCTCGGATCCATGAGGGATGACTTTAGGGGGTTCGAAGGCCGTTGGCCCTGGGTTGACGCTGTGGTGGTGTGGTGCGTGGTTCCCAGCAGTTGAGCCAGGCAGACCACAACTCGGAGAGGAAGGCGGGGCCCTGTCAGTTGTGATGTGGTCCGGGAACTCGGCTAACCAACTGGAGAGCAGGGCCTCGGCGCACGCGCTGGCGGTGGCTTCTGTGGGTGTGGCTGGGCCACCTCGTCGAACGGTCTACCACCGCAGGCATCTGTTTCCGCCATGGGGAAGGCCCGACTTTTGCATGGCGTGGCTGTGGAACTCGCCACCCTCGACCACCTTTTTGGTCTGGCACTGCAGGCAGTTTTGCCCAGGCCGTGGTCCTGCACCCGTGCCAGACGAACTTTTTTGAAAGGTTTGTGAGGCCGGAGGGGTGAGAGGCCGTGAATATGTCGAATACCTGGCGCCCTGGCTGTGAGGGCGACGAGGCTGGAACCAAAGGGCGGGCTGACCTGTGCTGATGTCGCAGAGCAGGCTGGGGCCTTCGGGGCGAGGGTCACGCCCCTGCCACTTGAGGGACACCCCGGAGTGACGCTGGGGGGGTCCGTCGCCGACAAGTCAGCACGCCAAACACTGGTTACAGCGCCGTGTTTAGGCCGCTAAGAGCGTTTTGGAGAAATCCTGGAGCCAAGACTAGGTCGCCGTGTCGGTCCGTTAATCGCTCCGGGATACTCTGGGGGTCACCACTGTAAGGTGTCAAAGAAACCAGAAGGTAAAAGTTACTGCTACTTTATTACAGATCCAGGCAGTTTATATAGCAGCCGACTGACGCCGGCCCGCGAGAGACAATGGAATTGACTGTGACCTGAGGTCGAAACAATAAACAATAATATGCAGTGAACGAGTACAAATTACAATACAAAACATACAGAACTACAATATGGATACAGTCTTGATGCCTGTGAATGAAGAAACATGTGATACACAATGTGTGACATTTGTATAAATACGCATAAAGTAAAAATGGTTAAAAATGCGTGACCTGGCACGTTTTAGGCGTGACTAATTGAGTTTGAAGAAAATGGGAAGTCACCAAAGAAAACATACTCAGCGGAGACTTAATTAATGGCGCCGCCGAAACACTACGCTGGCGCCGATGTGGTGACTTTACAAATCTTCCTTCTCGTAAATTTACGTGAATATTTTACAACAAATATAAAAAAATTTGTTACTGCTTTTATTTCTTATCTGTTTTGATATTGTGTGAGCAGTAATAATAATTTTACAAAATCCAAAAAACTTATTTATGAGAAAAAACATATATAAGTTGGTAAAATTTACGACTGTCTTATAAATGAGGCCCAACAAGGGATTGTAAATAGTCATTTTCAACTTCTCATGGAAGGTAGGGAAAATTTTTTAGAATTTTTTTATTTATACAGTTTGAATGTACGTGTCATTCTCTTTCCATTGATGTGATTTTTTTTTTTTTTTTTTTTTGCCGACCTCAAAGTTTCCCCGGTCTGGGGTGCTGCACATTGATAAATTATGCCGTCCCTTAAGGGTTAATTTTGAAATGCAGTTCGCTGTTCATCTTGACTGTCGGGGCAGGGGAATATGGCGGGCGATGTAGCAGTGAGAGTACTTTGAACCAGAGAATAGCGGCTTGCGCCAGTTTGTAGCAGTATAGGAATCACTTTCCCCCAATTGCCTGACCTGGGGAAACAATGGGGACCCCTTTTTCACCCCCATCACGCGATGTGGGAGTAGATAGGTATGGGAAGCGTAATAGGCATAGTGGGGCTAGCCGCCAGGTTTGACCTTAACCTCTAAGTACTTAATCTTTAAGGATCCTATCCCTCTGCTTTTTTGCTGGCTGTGTGACTTTTGCAGGTCCGATCAGCCTAAATTTTGACAAACAGCTCACGCTACTCGCCGCCTCTCCAGAAAACTCTAGTTCCTTGAGCAGGCTCCCAACCTAAATGAAGGTGCTGAGCAGAAGACTGAGTCTAGTCTCAGAAGGAACTTCCTTTCTGAAAGACTAAGTTTAGACAGCCACCACTGCATGTCCGACTTAATTCCGGGCCTATGGGAAACAATGGTATCCGGTTATATTTCCCCGTCCCAGCTGGTCTTGTATTCAACATCTTCAAGCTTTCTTTCGAAGGGAAACAAGGATGTCAGCTGTCCTGGGATACATGGACATATTCAGGAAACTTATGATCATGGTCAGAAAAAGATGACTGTAAGAGCGAGGACGCAAGAGAAGGCTTATGCCATAGAGGCGAAGCCTAGATCCACAAACTGGAAGAATGGATGATTAGGCGGTCTGGTTTTGTCTCCATCTAAACTTTGTTCTCCTAACCAAGAGAGAAGGAGCTGTGGGACAGGATAACAGAGATGTGTCTAAAACCAAGTGTAACGAATTTCCCTGCAGACCAGAAAAACAGTCCATGAGCAGAAGCTAGGTTTTCAGAGGCAGGAGCCTAGTCCTGGCTAAATAGTGCCAAGTGCTCTGGGACAGATGTTGGAAGTTCAGGAATTGGCATCAGGTGCCAGGAAGATGGCGCCAGGCACTCAGAAGTTGATTCCAGGCATTCAGGAATGGGCGCCGCTACGGTGGACCAAGAGGGATCAGGTGCTTTCTCTTCTTGCTTGGCACCCAAGTAAGGTCTTCCATGGAAGAGAGACCAAAGAAGAGACAGATGAAAACCACAGCGAAACTGCAGAAAGGCTTTGAGATGAGGCTAGACTCCTTACTGCTTGGAGAACGGCCAGTGTCATGTGTATCTCCAGCGGCCGTGACGAACCAAAAATGTTATGGTGTTTACTGTCTGTGCTGTAAATCTCAGAACTGGATGACAACTAAAGGAAGAATTGCAAAACCCTCCTATGAAGTCTGTCTAACTTGAAAACATCTTGGTGGATGACAGAGTCCCCAGCAGACTCATCCACTAATGTTCGAGTAACAAAGAAGGGGCTAGAAATTAGCAGACCATCTGAGTAACTTGCTAATTCTCTTGCAGACAGAAAAACCAAAAAATTCTGAGATTTGAGACTGAAGCCAAAGTTGGCGCTTGCTACAGAGACTGTGCACATAGGCTGATTGCAACTGTGTGGTTCTCACAGAAGTAAAGGAGCACTGGAGCTCTCTATCTGAGCTTCCAAAGAAAAGCAGAAATCTCTAAAAACCATGTCAACTGTCTTTGTCCGCACAGGACAGGGCTAGGAGAAAAACCAAGGCAAAGCTTCTCGGTGAACACTTGGGAGTCCTCTAACTACTTAGCCAGTGCTCCTGTGTCAATGAAGAAAAACCTTGACTTCTAAATCTTGAAAAATCTACAAGGAGGTCTAATTCCGTTGAAACACGGGGGAGGGGGGGACAAAAGACACTTGTCTTGCTCCTTTTCAACAGGTCAAACTCCCAAATCCCTGGGAGAACTTTTGAGGATGAAGAAAGTCCTGCTCAACAAAATGCTTCTAAGCACGTTGTGTAGTCTGATACTGAAGAGGTGGTGCCTGGTGCCCGGATTGTGGCGCTGGACTCCTGATAGCTGGAGCCAAAAGGACAGGTGGACACACAGACACAGGTGGATGCATGGGGCTAGGTGGATGCATGGGGACAGGTGAACCCTCGGACACAGGAGAACATTCGGACATTGGGCGCTTATGACACTGGATGCCCCGCTCCCATCTGGCACCGAACACTTCTTAAAGGGAGAGACACGCTTCATGGCCAAATACTGGTGCTCTACGAGGCTCAGGAGACAAATGGCTGGGACTATTCAGAAGCTACAGGTAGGCTTGAGACTAAGCTCCTGTTCTCTGGGCCACTTACAAGGCAGCAAGAAAGCACACTCAGCAGTAGATGCATGCCTTTTCAATGGCGTAGAAACACTAGAAAATCGCCAACTAAGCCCTTGCCAGCACTGGAGTCCGAACCACTGAACGACAATGCATGCACTTCCCACCTGGATACCTTTCCCGGTGTCCGTCAATACCTGCAGACAACAGGCTTGGCTGAGGGGGCAACTACCAGGGGGCAAATCCTTCAGATTCATGGACTGTCAGTATGCACTCCTCTCAGGTTTAGGGGGAGCCTGACCCAGGGACTGAGTTAGGTGATCAAAGGGGCCAGATAGCAACCTTCTTTTTGCTACGTCCAGCAGAGATGCCTTTCCAGTGGCTGTCTGTTGATACTGGGACTGGCAACGAGGTGCGACTGAGGGGGCAACTACCTGTGAATGAACCCCCAGCCTCCCTTGAACCCGGTATGTCTCCTCCCTGGTGCATGGGAGTTTAACAGGAACTTTTGTCTAGGAGCATCAGGGAACTAGTAAACACCACCTCAAATGCACAACACTTCACTAATACAGGTTAACTTCTGTTAACTTGAACCTGAACAACGTGGCATGGGAAGAGAGGCGAGGAGGCGAGCACAGGAGCAAGTGGGGAACAATAAGAGGGCTAGTAGCAGGAGAGGAAATTTTGGATGCGCAGAGAGTTGGTGCCGGGTGCTGGGTGCTCCCAGGTCCTGGGAGATCAGAGCCAATTCTCATCTGTAAAGAACATTTATTCTTCCAAAAGCCCATTGCAACCAAAAATGAAGCACAATTTCTCTCCTCACTACGTTCTGTCCTTACACATTTTTCATTTCTCTGCAAAGGAAAATGTAATAATAAGATGTTTAATTAATTCTTTACCAAAAGAGGTTATGAAGTACACAGAGTATCACCATACAAACACATCTCAATTCCTATCAAACATAATTTGAGATTGCAGATATGTATTCATTACCGAAAATATCGTTTCGGTAGCGAACGCAACATTTACATTATATTACGCTACTCGGTGAAGGAAAATTAACCGACTGCAAATTCACTCCTGTAGTGAAATTATACAACCGGCAAATAATGAAAAAGGCTACTGCAAAGATCCGATGTTTACAGCGAGACTGGCAGAAACAGAATGAGGCTGTTTGCTAAGTTGTTCCTAGTATGCCCGTTAGTGGACAGGACTAGTCACTTACACTAAACACTAAACAATTGACGTGCTAGCATGAATTCTGAATTTAAGTTGCCACAATAGCTTGAAGCTATAGCTATGTAATTGCTTGGTAAGTTACTTATATAAAAATCTAATTTCTGGATCGGGGTCCCGTGTCAGCCGGTGAAAAAGTCCATTCAGCACTTATTTCTAGGTAATTCCGTTGCTATATACCAGAGAAAGCTAAATGAAATGCTGGAGTTACTACCCCCAGAGCGAGCTCCACTAGATGGAGTGGAGTGTATGGAAAGGGTGAACTGCAAGGAAACACGGAACCTTATCCTATAGAGATTCCCAGTCCAAAGTCCAGCGAGAGAGGTGCCGATGCAAGCCCACATGCACTACTGGCGGACTGTATACAAGGCAACACTAGTCGCATTCCATTTTTATGCAGCGATTTCGTTCTGTCAATTTCGTTTAATGATCCTTATTTTGTGCTCTATTTTGGATTTTTACTTAGCATCCTCATGAGTTCTTCTTCAAAAACTTGAGTACCAGTGTTTTATTGTTTTTAGGCGACTGAGGCTCCTTATTTTCCTTTGGATTTTGGCAATTAAAGGGATTTATAACGCCCGTCTCGATCTCCTCTCCACGGCGTCTCTTGACTCCACTTGGTCTTGAGTCGGCATGTTTGTTTGTGTTGTTATTAGTATCCCTTTTATTTGGGATATTTGCAATTAATGATCCTAACTTTAGTGGGTTTGATTAATTTATGTTGTTCTTGCCCCTTTACTCTGAAGTGCTGTTTAAGCGTTTGAGCTACGAGCACCTCGGGCCCATTTGCTTTATCATGGCTTCATTCACGAGGTGATATTTAACGATTAGACTCTGAGCCCCCTCAGGGCCCATTCGCTTTTATCGTGGCTTCATTCGAAGTGCTGTTGAGCGTTTGGGCTGAGCTTCCCCCTCGAGCGGTCGCTTATCATGGCCTCATTATGCTTTATTTTTTGTCCTCACTTCTCTTAGCCTTTGGGGATCTTATTTTCATTGGTACTGTTACGGTTTTACTTTGTTTTTACTTTGTTTTATAATTTTGTTTATTTGTGAATTTTTGTGTTCCCCTTCCTGGTCAAGCGCTGTCTTGCTGTTTAGGCTACGTGGTTCCCCCTCGGGCCTATTCGCTTCTTATTTAGGCTTTATTTTGCCTTGTATTAGACTCACTTCTCTAACGTATGGGAACATGATTTTCACTGGTACATTTAATTTTTGACCTTGTGCTTGGATGCTTTTGATTTTTGTTAATTTTGGAGTACTTTCATTTAACTGGAGGTCGGTCATGTCCCGTCACGTTCATGTCGTGTTGGGCCTTCTATCTCCTACATGTACTATATAGAAATTTTTTGTTTTATTATAGATTATCCTGAGTTATTGGTTGTGTACCCCTCTCCTAGGCTGTCCTTTACATACGCCTCCGTTACAGAGTTAGCCTAGGGATTGGCTGTAACACTTTTCCTTGAGGAAAAATCCTTAAAAGGAGGGATGATCTCGATCTGTACGTGTGAGTTTCATGTCTATGATCTCGTTCTGGCATACGTGTGTTTTATGTCTGGTGCTTCCCTTTGTTTGGTTTCGGCTTGAGATGCCATTGCGCGTCCACCCTCTCCCTGTTTGACTTTTCATGGGCTAATGTTCCTTAAGACTAAGCTGGAATAGCGAAGGTTTACCTGCGTAGCCCTATCCTAGTTCAATCATGCTGGGTTGCTTACCAATGGTGACGTTATCTCCCCCTCCTGTTCACACTTCTTTTACCGACTATATATATATTATTTTTGTGGTATCGAGAATCCCCTTCTCTCCTTTATCCTTTGCTCTCTCTCTCCCTTGGTTTGTTTTCAAAGGTTTTGTTAACTTTCCCAGGAGCTTGAGAGCAATTTATCCTTATTTTTATGTTGTAGCCTACAGCCCCTCCTCTGCATTGATTGAGGGTTGTCCTCGATTATTCTGAGTTGGCACTCCACCTGGACCTGGAGGAGGTGACCGGGTGTTCTCCCCCTCCTGTTTACACTCCTTTTATCTTTCTTTGCTCTCTCCTGTGGGTGAGGTTTTTGCCCTTCCTCTCATTTTCTCTCGCTCTTGTCGTACCTTGCAGCTTACATGTGAGGGGATCTATGAGAATCTCCTGGGCGCCAGGAGTGCTGTCCCACCCCTGATCGCTACTTTGGGTTACCAACCTCCTGGCCTATCCTTCCCCCTTCCTTTTAGTCGACTGTTTCCTTCGTGATTGCTTCCTACATGTTCTTTTTTACTCACTGTTTGGGATCTCATGCGAGGCCAGTTGGCGTTTTCCACCTAACTGTCTTCTGTTTTATTTACTTCATTCCCCCTCCCTTTTTGCGCTCTACCTGTTCAGTGTTTCGTTATCTTGTTGGGCGCTCTCGCGCTTACTGCTCCGGCAGTTTTAGTGTTTAAGCGGTCGGCGTTTATTCCCCCCCACCGCTATCACTTCGTTCAGGATATCCTCCTCCGAGGGTTTTCCTCTCTTGGCTCGGAGTCGCCCACTTCGAACAGTTCATAACCTTCCCACATATTAATTTCAAACATGATCGCTTGGAATGTTCCGGTGACTCTGTTTTTGTGTCGCCAGAGATTTGTCTATTGGCCCAGTTTTCTCCGGTTTTCTCCGGGGGTTTCCTGGTCTGACTAGGCTAAAGTCAAGCTGCTCACGATTACTCTGCTCGGCATCCGTTCCAGCATGCCCTTTTCTCATACGTTTTCAGCTGGATTTGTCAAGTGCAGAATGCTCCGTATCCTGCAACAAACCAGCAATCCGCAGTCTATAGTTCCCCATTCTGGTGCGCCAGTCTGTTTGGAGATTTTTATAGTTTGTACGGAAGGTTATGAAGTGCGCTCTCTTCTCCCGAGCAGACTGTGATGAACCCGTGGGTTTGCCTGTACCTGTCGGTTTCGTCTCGGCTAAACTCCGCCTCATGTGACTTTTTCTTGGCTGGAAGGTTGTAAAGAGTGCGCTATGCTCTTTCCGAGGCAGGCTACTTGATAGTCCGTAGGTTTTTATTTTACACCAGTCGGTTTATCTCCGTAAGCGCGCCTCATTTGGCTTATTATTAGTCGTTTGGCACCCAGCAGGTGCGTTGTTCGCTATGCTCCACGAGCAGGCTACCTGATGATGAATCGTAGGTTTCATATACACCTGCTTCGGTTTACCTCCGTCAAGCTTGCTCTTTGATAAATCGGTAGGTTTTCACATATACACTATCGATTTCCTCAAGCCAAACTCCTCTCCGGGCGAGATTCTCGTTAAATCGGTAGGTTTCATATAAACCTATCGGTTCTCCACGCCTCATGTAACTATTAATGAATTCTCTTTGATTGTTTGGGCTCTCTTTCGGGCGAGATTCTCGAAGTGGATCGGTAGGTTTCATATACGCCTATCGATTTCCTCCACCAAACTCCGTTTCCGGGCAAAATTCTCGATAAATTGGTAGGTTTCATATACACCTATCAGTTTTTTCTTCGCCAAACTCCGTCTCATATGACTTATTAATAGTTGTTCCTCCGGTGTCTGGGGTCCTAATTTTTCCCCCTCCTGGAGGCCGGCCGCAAGTCTCGTAACTCTTCGCTTCAAGTTAACTGTTTACGGAGAGTTTTCTGAAGACGTTGCGGCCTTCTGTCTCGTTCTCGAACCTGTGAACATCGTCCCGGAGCGATAAGTAGGTGCGGGAATGAATTGAACTTTCGCTTAACACCGGAATTAGGTGAGGCAAACTTTTTCCTTTAGGGATTGATTGGCTTCTCATCCCGCGCGCAGAGGTTCCTGGTCTACCCGTCCTAAGGTGAAATCAGTTAAAAAAAAAAAAAAAAACCTTTTTAAACCAGAAGACGCTCGGGGGCCCCCTCGAAGGGAGCGTCACGGGATCTCTAATCGATTACCGTCTACGAGTTTAACCGATCTTCTGGAAAGGGACACCAAACTTAAGCAAAGCAAAGCGGTTACCCTCCTTCCTTTGTTGAAAACTCTTTTACGGTCTCCTTATAAGGAGCTCGATTTGAGAGTCATTGACCAACCTATTAAACTATCTATCTACCTCGTGGTCTGTGCCTTCCCTTTCCCAGGAGCTTAAATCCCAAAGAGATTAATCGCCAAGACTCATTGTCAATGGATCACCTGTTAAATCTGCTCCGTTCGGAGATTCTATCGTTCGGACACCTCCTCTTTCCTCCAGTCTGCGGAACCTTGGCGCCTTCCTTTGTGTGCTTCCCAGCATGAAGGCACCCTCCTGTATCCAGAGGTGTGGGCTGCGGAGGTTAGTGGAAGGAGCATTTCTTCTTCCCTTCCGGTCTGGTATCCCCCTTATCCGGGTTTTGCCAGACTGTCAAGAACGAAGCATGGATTCTGTCTGGCAGGATCCGCGGTGACCTTCATCTTCGCTGGGGCTGGACACATCGTCTCCGTTGAGAACTTCTTGAGTGGCAGTAATTCCAAGTTCACGCCAGCTGTGGGGTCTTACCGTACTCTCTTTGAGAGCCCTGTTTCCTACCCTTATTATGTAGCCCCTCTTATCAACAGGCTTGTTTTGAGAAATATATCGCTGAGGCATTTCTACAGGAGACAGATATCACAGATGCGTTCACAGTGAATTTTCTAACCACGGACTACGCTTCTAATTTATTCAGCGTACAGCTCCCTAAGCTTCAGTCAATTTCGGAAGCTGAAACAGGAGTGTAAGTCAGGCACCGTTCGCCTTGAGCCGAAAAATTTTATGAACAGTTTCACCTGGAGAATTAATCTTTCCCAGGTGAAGCGTTATTCTGACCCCGTCTGGGGCTACTAATGTTGCACTCAGAGCCTCTCCGTTCTCGTGGGTGTCTACCTTACAGTAGAAGCAGTCTCGTCTTGCCGGGCCCTGTCCCAAGTCCGGCAAAAGAAGTTCATGCTGGATTCAAGAGGCCCCCTGCTCTCAGGCGATTAATTTTCCAGGCTCTTCAGGTTTCTGCCCCTAGACAGCCAATCCAGCCTCTCCTCCCAGCCTCCCACCTCGATGTGTTCAGGTTCAACCAACACATCAGCCCGCTATAACAGCCCGTGTGTCTCTGCCTCCCCACGTGCCTCATGAGTTTTGCTTTAACTTCATCACGAAAACCTAAGGAAAGAAGAATTTTTCGCTAGACATTTGGCCAGAGGCTCTGACCCTCAGGAGTTATCATAGGAGTGAGGCGTCCTACTCCTCTCCGAGAAATTAGGGGCATAAGCTTCAGGGGAGACAATCAAGCCTCCTCCTGTAGTATTTCTCCTTATGGGTGGGAGGCTGTGCCATTCGAGGCCATGGAACTTCAGTCCCTGGGCCCAGAGTATGAATTATCCAAGGCCCAGGGTGGAGCTGGACTGTTGTCCCCCTCCCCCAATCAGGTTCAATCAGCCTCCGACCCAGGTTCTGGGGGTCTTTGGCCAGATAGCCTGTCAGGCTTTCAGTCTGCCGAAGTTCCCTTCACTGGAAAAATTTTTTCCGGGTGTCCCGTTCATTTCCTTATTCAATCACTGACAAGTCTTGGTTGCTTACAGTCTTGTGGGTTCGGATCACTACTACTCCGTGGAGCCGTAACCACCTCTATAGACCTTTCAATAGCTTCCTTTCACATCTTGGTTGCAGAAGGTCCTATCATGTAGGATTCAGACTCGAGAAGTGGCGTGCCCCTTCAGGCTCATGCCCTCCTCAATGCAGCTCCAGGTCTTTGCCAGTTTGAACAATACCGTCAGTTCAACAGCTCCGGTAGAAACATACTAGCTGCATGTCTGGATTGCCTGACTCATTTGGGCACCCAAGGTGCCGGTCATTATAATCGGTTTTCTAGAGTCTTTGGGCTTCTAAGTAAACGGGAAGGAATCACCTGATTCCGGGTAGCCTTCAGTAGTTGTGAATCAGTGGAAGCGGAAAGAGATAGCAGGCGACCTATCATTCATCAACTCCAGGCATACCTCTCGCGTGCCAAGAAAAGATGTAGGATTCTCTCCAGTTTGCTTCAGTGCGGTTCTCCTTCTGAAGTCCAAAGCTGGAGTTGCCATGACTTGGTATGGCGGAGTCAGGGACGATGTCTCCTGATTCCTCCTGTTGAATAGTGGCCTCGACCTTGCACAACTATCAGAAATTGCTTACCAGCGTCAGTTCCTCTCCAGCTTTCCCCTCCGGCCTCAGTATTCCACACCATCACCTCTGGGCGGGTGAGGTGGATATTTTGGCCCAATGAAGTACACATAGGTCAGTTGATTCCATATCAATAACGCTTTGGAGGTGGTGACAGTCTTCCTGTCATGGAAACTTCTTCCCCTAAGGAGTTTCATTTTGGGCTGGTTCTGAACAAAACAGCAATAGTGCGCTGCGTAAACAAGTGGTTTTGGACTCGAGTTGCTTCATTCAGGTTATGGTTCATTCTTCTCCATAACCAACAGACACAAGTGCCTCTGTCTACCACCCTTCTCGTAGGGGTCCAAAAGGTCACTACTTTTTTCCCTACCCAGGGCCTCCCCCCTGGTGTCGGAATAGTCCTTAGACGGAGCGTCATTCAGGTAGTCTTGTGACCTTTTCCTGGACCTGGAAGTAGGTCTGTTTGCAACCCAATTCAGCCACAAACTATCAAGCTGTCACGTCTGGTATAAACTCAGCCATCAGCCCCCCTCAAGCTCTGATGTCCTGGCTTCGTGGTCTTTATGAATCTTACAGTTTAGGAGGAAACTGATATTGGTCACTATTATTACTGTTTTTCCTGAAATCAGTTAAAGAGGATCCTACTCTACTGCAGTATGGTTCTGCAGTTAAGTAATAGCACTCTTCATAGTTTTCGGAAGCTACAGTAATGATGCGGCTGCATTGGCCCCGAGGAAAGTGTTTTGTTAGAACCAGACTCACAGGCTCTTAACTTTCATCCCTAAGGTCTGTGTTCGTCTGGACCAGTACTCCGTCCACATTCGGTTTCCTGGTCTTTGAGTAATGTATCAGAGTTAAGCCCGGTAACCAACAATCATCTTGTTCTTACCTTTCCTTGTTGAGAAGACCAAAAATTTTAATCAGCTTAGCTTCTAGTGTTAGTTTTCCTGTACTGTCTGCCCTGTCTGTAAGGCCAATCATTTAGTTTCCCTCATCAGGAAGTAGTGTTGCAGTCCCTCACCTGACTATCTACAATTGAAGTACTCATTTCAGAATTAGTCACCTTAGAAAAGTACTCCCCTTTTACAAGGTCTGTTTCTGTGCCCAGTTTTCTCCTTACAGGCTTTTTTAGACAGGACCTCACAATTTTGTCAGATCCTCTCTTTTAAAGGGGAAATTATTGTCACTAGGTCTGCTATTAAACAAAGTATTTTCTTAATACAAGCCTATTCAGGTTCTATTCTAAGCTCATGATCTTAGACGGAGACCACTTACATTATTTTCATTACATGAATTTAGAGGACCTTACTAATGTTCAGGGTAGAATTCTCCTACTTTTCAACGTCTCTATTTAAGTCTTTAATAGCATAAGAATGATGTTTATTTCTCTGTTATTATTTTCACTGGCTGACAGGACGATCAGAAAAGGATTTTGACAAGGAAAAAATCTATTATTTCTGGAGAGAGGGCCGTATCTACCCTATTTTCATTCTCTCCCCTCCCCATGGTAAGCATCATTCTAGTGGGGTGGGTGCTAACATGGAGATACGACTAGTGTTGCCTTGTATACAGATCCATAAGTAGTGCATGGAGCTTGTATCAGGCACCTCTCTGGGTGGGACTTTTGACATTAGAAAGGAATCTCTATAGGATAAGGTTCCGTTTTTTTGTAGTTCACCCTTTTCCATACTGACTCCATCTAGTGGAGCACGCTCTGGGGGTAGTAACTCCAGCATTTCATTTAGCTTTCTCTGGTATCTAGCAACGGAATTACCTAGAAATAAGTGCTGAATGGACTTTTTCACCGGGTGACACGGGCCCCTCTCCAGAAATAGATTTTTCCTTTGTCAAAATCCTTTTAACAGTAATAACCAGCTGGCACCAACCATTATGTAAGAACATAAAAATTCCTACCTATACAGTACTTTAAAACTAATAACATATACTATTATAGTTCCCTACCACAATTAACTATGTAGACATCTAGATGGAATTTACAGTACCAAATTTAAGGCTTCGGAATATCCTCTTTGTTAATACAGAGGTCATTTAGGGCAGAGGGTGAATAATTAAAAGTTCAAGTTCAGTGCTATCCAGGCCAGCCTAGCACTTCTGATGCGAGTTCAGCATTTTGCATCTGCTTGGAGACACTTGGGCCCTGTTCGCATGGGAGCAGGAAATACGTCAGCTGAATTGTTTGGAAGCTTGCACCAGCATTTCTCTCTGGAACCTTCTAGAAGGAAATCCCAGTTTTAACTGGTTTATAGGTGGGGGCATCCCGGGCGTGTAATTCCTTTGTATATACCTGTGTACTCGTGCTTGGGCCTTTGTTTTATACAGTAATACTTCGAACTTACATGAATTAAGGTTCCACAACCCCTTGCGCAAGGCAAAGACTCACATAAGTTTGGTACGGTCCCTAAAAATGCTAATACAGGCAGTCCCCGGTTTACGACGGTGGTTCCGTTTTTCCGCTGCGTCGTAAACTGAAAATCGTCGTAAACTGAAAAATCATCGAAAATCGTCAAAAATCCTAAGAAAACCTTACTTTTAATGCTTTGGGTGTATTGAAAACGATGTAAACTGCATTTTTATTGAGTTTTTCATTAAAAAAAAATCCAAATTTTGATTATTCTGCCGTTTGGAGCCATATTTCTTCCGTCGGATTAGGCGTACGGCAGCGTTGCGGCAGAACATGCGTCATAAACGGAAATAATTTCTGATGAATATATTTGAAAAACCGTAACCTGCGAACATAAATGGCGGACCCATCGTAAACGGGGACTGCCTGTACATACAGTAAAGACTTATTTCTGGAGTTTAAATCGTAAATATGACAAAATCATGCTCTCAAAGCATCTTAATTTCATTTAAAAATGAACTTAATATTATACGGGCAATCGCCGATTTACGACGGGTCCGGCTTACAATGTTCCAAGGTTACGACGCTTTTCAAATATATTCATCAATTATTTTTTGGTTTATGACGCATGATCCAGGGTTACCACACATCGTATGCCAATCCAACGGAAGAAATATGACTCAAAAACAGCAGAATAATCAAAATTTGGAGTTTTTTTTATGAAAAACTCAATAAAAATGCAGTTCACATCGTTTTCTATACACCCAAAGCATTAAAAGAAAGGTTTTTTTAGGATTTTTGACGATTTTCGACAATTTTTCTATTTACAACGATTTTCGGTTTACAATGCAGCGTAAAAACAGAACCTCCGTTATAAACTGGGTACTGCCTGTGCACATGGTCATATTTCATTACAGTATTAACTTAATATTATATATACTGCAATTCATATTTCATTACAGTGCAGAGAGAGAGAGAGAGAGAGATGGGTGTTGTCCTAACATTAAATATCAAGAGTTAAATTATTTATGAATTATATTATTAAGAAGACGAACCAAATAACATAGAGAGAGATTTTTCAGTACATAAACTCTGACAATCTGTGGGCAACACTTCCCTTCGCAGTCATATGTGAAGTTAATTGACAGTTACCCTCCCTCCTCGCTCGAAGTTGACAAGAAAAGATGGTTAATTTTATTAGATACTACTGATATCTAGTCAAAAGCAGTACACTATATCCCAAACATGAAACCAAGAGCTTAAAGGTTATGTTACACAGATGGTTTTTTAGCATTTTATGATAATGTGCTGCCAACACTCTTTCACATGAGTCAAACTATTTCTGAAGCAAACAAACATCTTTTCTTCCACAAGAACACTGCTTACATGCATTTAGCAGAGTAATGAACTCGGTGCAACCTATCTTGTGTATATGATCATCATTACAAAGCTTTGCTTCACAGACATCTTTTGGTTTTCCCAAAGATACAGGTAGAGCACATAATCCCCTATCTGAAAACTGTTTAGGCCTATTTAATTCAATGTATGTACACAGATTGGTTCAATGAGAAATTTGTGTGCCAACTGACATTTTGATTGGGTGATGTATATAACTAATGTATACTAGACGTAGCCTACTGTTTCGTACACACAAAAGCAAAAGTGAAGGTCTGAGTTTCTTAGCGTCTCTTTCAAACTCCACTTACTTTTGTTCCTACACAAATACAAATCTTCATTCTTTACATAGGATTTTGCTTGCGAACACAAGCTGGAAAGGCCATCCAAACTTATTGACAAGGTAGTAGGTCAACTACTAACAGGCAGGGGAAGCTCCACCCACCTGTCTGTCTGCACTCCACTGTGCTTCAGGCCGCTGTCGGGTCCAGACGCCTTTCATGACTCACTGCCTGGCTTTTACTATTCAAACTTTTTATTGATTGAACTGGGTATTCCTTTTCTTTTTTTGGTTGTTGACTATCGTTTTGTTTGTATTTTCAAAACCATCGGTCATCTAAGACTTCTTGCAAAGGGATTTTGTGTTTTCTTGCCGCTAAGAATATACTGTTTTCATCAGATATGTAACAGCATCTGGTAGTTACATAACAGCTGTATCATTCTCGATATACTTGCTAATATATTTACCTTTTAGGTACGGTAGATGTAGCTACTTGGAAGTTCCATGTCAGTAAGGTTTACCTTTTTAAGGTAATCTTGCTATTACAGCCTTCCCTTGTATTCATTGGAATTAGGTGATGTAGCCTTATTCCTCAGATTTCTGAGGCTTAGTCTTTGTGATTTTGACTGCTGCAGATGAGATGAGTTTCAGGAGTGATAGAAGGAGGTAAAGGCATTCTCCTTCCTTTCTTCATCATCATCTGTGTCATCCGTTAGAAACTCATCTCCATTGTGACTACAGGTGTGAGTTTAGAATAGGGGGAGTCTGCCCCATGTTAGAAGGCTTATTAAGCTTCTTTCTGTGTCGCCTTTCCCTTCGGAGTGGGGTGGGAGACTCGATCACCATCAGCGATTGATTTCCTGGGCAGGGCTGGTACTGAGTGCCATTCCCTTAGACTCGAGGTTTTCTTCATCTCATCTCTTGCTTCGAATCAAATTATCTTTCTCTCTCTCTCTCTCTCTCTCTCTCTCTGAGATTAGTGTGCTGATCCTTTGCGTGGCTCGTTCGCTCCTCATTTCCTGGTCTATGGACCAGGATGACAGGTAGCAATGTGTTTGGAGTGTTATTCTTACTTTTCTATGGCCAAATGACTGTAGAAACAGTTAATCACTTCTACCCTTCTCAACGCAATCCTTCGGGATCGCACCCAGGAGGTTTTTGCACAGCTTGTTTGCCCGGACTGTTGGCTTTCGTTAGCTGGCCTACATGTCGGATTAGGTTTGCTTATGATCCACAGGTGTCCTCCCTATCTTTCCTTGGTTGGGCAACGTGTGGCTCGTTCACTCCTCATTTTCATGGTCTATGGACCAGGATGACAGGTAGCATTGAGCTTGGAGTGTTCTTGCTTTTCTATGGCCGAATGACTGTAGAAACAGTTAATCATTTCTACCCTTCTCAACGCAATCCTTCAGGATCGCACCCAGGAAGTTTTTGCGCAGCTTGTTTCCCCAGACTGTTGACTTTCCTTGGCTGGCCTACAGGTCAGTTAGGTTTGTTACCAATCTGAGTGTTCTCCTATCCTATCTCTCCTTGGTTGGGCAACCAGGGTGATACGGAAATACCTCAGCTCTTCCCCACTGGTCTTTCAAGATTGCACAGGGAAGGTTTTGCATGGCCAATCGCACTGTTCATTCATTCCCAAATTCTTTGTTTTTAGTTGGGTTTTCAGGGAGCCATGAGCCAGTGTTCCCGGTTTCTTCATGGCCAGACAGCCATGGTGACTATGTGGCACTTCAACCTGTCTGTCTCTGGCTCTTCAGGGCATTACAGTAGATGAGTTACCACAACCTGGTCATGTGATTTGGACACTATCGTCACCTCCAATCTTCAGATCCAGGTTGTTCAGTAGTGATAAGCGTAGCAGGTTCTCCGTACCTCTGATCTTCCTCTTTCATTCTTTTGGTGGAAGAAGAAGAGGGCTACCATGCTTGACCACCATTGCAGGAAGTCTTGATGGGCTTGAGCATGGTCGCTTTTTTCTGAGAAGAAGGACTGATTTACTCATCGCGGTTTTCCATATGGTGCAACTGTTGCTCAGGTTCTGCAGATTCCCACACTGGCGAATCCCGGACAGGCCAATGCCTGAGCAAGCCAATCCTGGGCCAACTGGCCAATTCCTGGGCGGCGGCCAATGCAAGCCTGCTGATTCCTGTTGGACCGGTCAGCCCCAGGATACCAGTTCAGTCAAGGATCTCATACCTCTGGTCTGGGATTCCCTGATGCTACCTGTGCTCCATGCACGGATGTAACAGCTATCCAGACTGACTGATCTAGTCAAAGTTCTCGGACTGCCGGTCTGGGACCCCCTGCTGCTATCCATGATCTTTGCAGGAGTGTAACCACTATTTGGGGTTCCCTGAGATCCAGGGGTGCTGGTCTAGCCTAGCTAGCCAGGCTGTTTAGGCCAGCCAGGTGCAAAACCAGGAAATTGACAGGGCCATGCTGTCCTGTCATCCAGACTTAGGGAGTGATTTCCACCCTCCTTCTTTTCTGTATACTGTAGCTTATCCTCTAGGAAGGTTTAGCTTTGTCTTGGATAGCTCTTTCCCACATTTCATAAGTGAGCGCCACTCATGACCATGGGTTCGTTCTCAATTAATTTGACTACTACTTTCTTGGCTCACCTGGCAGAAGCACTTGCCTCTACTAAACAGGAGCAAGGTGCAGAGACCATTCCCTTTCTTTCTGAAGTTAAGCATTTGGGGATAGGACAGAAAGCTTTCATGCTTCCTCTGAGCACATGAGAACCTATGTACTCATATTGGTCTTGGAAATGAACGGGTTATATACCCAAGTGGGAAGTGATCCCCTGGGGGTTTTCAATAGGGCTCCTCCTAGAGGAGGGGGTCTCAGGTTTGTCAGCGCTTGGAATGGCCTGAGGGTTCTGTATGCCAGAATTTATATACCAAGGTGCAGAGTCCGCTATTTCTAGAGGCCATCAAGCCTGGTTGCGTGCCGGATGGTCTTTGGGAAGCGCTGGGACTTTTTCTGCAGTTTTCTCCTGTCACTAAGAGAGCTTCGGCTTTAGTTCAGTTGCCTTGGTCATAACTTACTAGTGATGTTATGAACCATTGACTTTCACATGTATCTGTGCAGGCAATTCAACAAGTAATCCAATGTAGTGGCTCTACTGTGTTACAAGCTCACTGAAGGTCTTTATCTAGAGTCAGTGCCAAGCGAATGCAGGCCAATTTGAGTCTCTCTCTCTCAGTGTCAAAGGCAAAGCTATGGATGATCCAAAGGAGGACATTACATTCAATACTCTTATGTTTGGGGGTAGTCTCTGCCAACAACCCTGCCCACCAGGCAACCTCCTCTGAGCTATTGTTGCATGTAGGGGGATAAAATTCAGTGGCTTCTTGAGTCCTTGCACAAAATTTTGGCACTTAGTCAGGGCTGGCATTGAGGATTTGTCCAGCTCTGGGGACTACGTTAATCCTCTCATGATGTAGAAGCTGCAGCAAGATTGGTGCCGTTGACTAATAGCACCTGTCTCTGCCAAGCAGTGTCTACAGGATTCTCGGTCCTTTAGGGAACTGCAGTTGAACTGTCATGTTCAATTGGCCCTCTCTTCTTTGAAACAGCAAAGGTCCAACTTCCCAGACTTTCCCTGTGGCTGCTGTTCATAAGAGAGTGTCTGTCTCCTTTGAGTCCCTGTTAACTCTTACCTTTTTCCCATTCGTTTTCCTTGCCTTATGTGTGGCTCGCAATGGGACCTAACCCTAGTGGGAATGTGCGGTGCTCAAGACTGGCACTAGAAGTCGATGGGGGGCAACTTCTCTCGTCTTTTAAGGGACTAAGAGGATGGGTATTTTTAAAATACACACATTTTAGTCATCTCGGAAACACCTCATCTTTACTCTCTGGGAGGAAGGTCTTTTGTCACGACTTTCAATCACCTTCCCAAAGGCCTAAAAAAGAGTCTGCATTGGTGTCAACTGATACTCTTTTGTGAGGGGTAAACTGGATGCTTTCAGAATAGAATGGAATATGGAACAGAATATAGAATTTAGCCCAAAGGCCAAGAGCTGGGACCTATGAGGTCATTCAGGGCTGAAACGGCAACTGGCAGTAAAAAGGTTTGAAAGTACTAACAGAAGGAATACCTCGTAGTTGCACTACAAAACGACTGTTAGGAAAGGGCGGAAAGTAAGATGGAAGAAAGAGAATATGGATGGCGGTACAGTAAAAGGAATGAAAGGGGTCACAGCTAGGGGCCAAAGGTGCAAAGAACCTTATGTAATGCCTACAGTGCACCACACGAGGAGCATTGACAGCACTACCCCCCTATGGGAGGATGGTTTTAAAGACTGACTTTTCCTGGCGAACTTGTTGCAGTGTTAGCTACAGGACAACTTGCTTTCCTGAGTTCTGTGGTGCTGAACTTTAAAATTCTTACCCTCTTTCCTGACCAGAGAGTGAACACCTGGGTTGCTGGTTTATGGCAGCAACGAGAGTCTTTTTCTAAGGATTCTTGCATTAGCAAACTCAGGAGGCTGCACACAAGTTCCTGCTGTTTCAGGTACAACTCCCTTGGGGTTGTCACCATTCTTTAGTTCCTTGTACTGTAGAGGCAGGTTCTGAGAACAACACCTCCTCTCCTCTCCTGACAAAGTCTCAAGAAGTCGCGTCATTAGGTGGCAGGACAATGGAACTGTACACAGGAGTGCCAGCTAGTTTCCCCCAAGGATGAATGCATCCAATGAGGGGCACGAGACACTTCTGGGCATTGCTCAGAGTAGTCTCTCTTTAGAGCTGACAATGAAGTCACTACTCATCTTATGAATGAGTTGCTTTACCGACAGCCATTCGTATCTTCAACTGTTCATGAGTTGGCTTTTAATATGCAGTGCATAATTTTTGTTGACGTTTACATTCCAGAGTTAACTCAGGAGTCATAGATTATACTGTTTTCACTGCAGTTTTCAATCATGGAATGTTACTAAGAATTACTTTGGGTATTAGAAAGGTAAAGATAAGTAAATAAAGTTTTGGTTCATGCAGCATTCAAAATTTAGTATTTTTTCCATGCTTTGAAAGTTATGAACTTGGAGAGAACTCTGCAGGAGCAGCATCTAACATTGGAAGTTCACAAAGTAAACAATGCACACCACCATCTATTGACAAAAATACATACTAAACGTTTCCTGTGGGGAGAGGAAATATAGAAAACAAGAATTCAACAAAGAACGAGTTAAATCAGGAAGATAGATATAAGTAGGAATATTTTATGAGTATGAACAAGTATTCTCGTGATCGTAAGAAGAATACATGATAGTTAATAACGAGAATAGTCGGGATAATCAGGGAAGGGGTTAAAGGAACAGGTTCTTCTTCTCCCTCATGTTATGTTCTCTGTAAAAATTCTTACTAGTTCATGCAGCAGCCATATCAAGAAAATAAAGAGGAACTGATGGTTAACATCCTTCTATTTGCAGATCTGAAAATAGGAGAGAATTTATAAAAGATTTGTGTGGTATTACGAGACTGGCAGAATAGGCGCATAAGCGAGAATTTGAACTTGTGACCCAGTCTGTTCAACTTGTGAACAGTCTGTTCATATCTCTGAATGTTCATACTTGAATGTTCATAAGCAGGGTGGTGACTGTAGATCCTTTCAACACCAACTCTACAATTGGGGACAGATAACAGGGGTCCCTAATCACCTGTATGGCAAAGAAGTTACCTGAGATTCCAGGTTCTGAACTTACGCCCGGCTGCCGTTTGGCACACCAGGTAACTCTGGGGTTCATTCTTCTCCATGCTTACTTCAGTTTAGCCATAGTGAAAAGGTTCTTTTCTGGAAGGCAACTTTGAACCTTATGTCTTTATTACCATTTCGTGTTTTTAGCACATACTCAGCAGCAGGCTGATTTCTCCTGTGCCCCTAGTGAAATCTTGGACTTCCCATGTGTCTGCGCAAAGTAATTTCCAGACCTGCTAGCTCTGTGGTTCAAGGTCTCACGAGATATTTCTCTCTAGTTAACCTTGGATTCAGCCACTCATATCTGGTATCTCCATGCACTGAGAGCTCTGGCACCTCATGGCTGGATGTTTTCCAGCCCCTTTCCTGTGGAGATGAAGTATCTCTAGTCTGAGTTTTCTGTCAGCAGGTGGTGGTCTTTTGCTCACCTACCATTGCCATAAGCTTCTTTCTGCCCTGGGTTTTTGGAAAGGCTTGGTCAACCTACAACCAGAGTCTGATGCTACAAATAGATCTTTCTTTTTCGAGGGAGATCTTTTGTACTCCTGAAAAGCTATAACAGTCTCTCACTTTCAGGGATTCAAACCCGGATGGTCATGACTCCATCCTTTAGAAGTTTAACTCATAGCCTGCATGAGTCCTTTCAGGGGTTGTCAGGCTTAGTGGTCTGAATCCAGAGACTGTCTGGGTTAGCCCTGACAACGACAAGGTATTGGTGAATCATCTGGGGTCTCGTACATTGGTACTCGGAAGGATGGAATCTGTTTGTTCAGGAATTTCCTGAATTTTGTAACAAGATTCAGAACAGTTGGTCATGGACCTGCCTCATTGTCCTCTTTGAAGAGCTTCAGTAAGGATTTTCACAAGATATTACTGAGTTTGGTTTAGTGCTTACGGTACTACTTTTGGGTACTGTATGTAGGACACTGCAAGCTTGGATGTCAACAACTGTCCGGTTAGTTGCTAACGAAGCTAAATAAAGGTTTTGAGTGCACTTCCTCCTGGCTCTGCAAGTTGATCCATGGGCATTTGTGGCCAAGAGAGAACTTGCAGCCCAAGCAGAGCTCGTGATAGTAGGGCATCACCCTATAATTTGCACTCAGTAGGAAACCTGTCAGCTGTCAGGTATTACAAGCAGAGTGGCTGTCAGGTATTACGTGCACAGAGGTGAGTGGGTATGATCACCTGCACATTGTTTTACCTGTTGTGGAACATTGCCTCTGGCCTCGGACACTTTCTACAAACCAGTGGTGGCTGCTCACCGGGTCAGTTAGCAAGCCCAGCTCCCTTTGGGACAGGTAGCACCTCTTCTAGGTACTATCTGGTTGGCAGGAGACAGGTTAGAAGTGACTGGTTCCCCTCCCTCTCTCTTTACTTCTTTCTTCTCTGGTAAACTAAGAGTCAGAGTGCCATTCTGTATACAGGCTGAATGGGCATGGGTACAGGGTAGCTATCTGGCTGAGCACTAGTCTTTTCACTGGCAATGAAGGGATGCAAGTTCCCCTCCTCTCTTGGCAAGGGGAGAGGAAGACAGACAATAAAGCAAGCTGATTAAGTCATATTTACTGGTTTTATTGTCTCAAGACACTTCAGTTGGGTTCTTACAGCATGATTAAGTAATGGAGTACTAACCCTTTACATAAGTCAAGAAGTCTAGCATCTGCTACATCCCATATGCACAGTACACTAGATGTGCAGGTTCCTTCTTCTGCTCCTGATAGACCAGGAAGGTAACACACCACATTGGGTGAACCTACCAGTCAGTTCAGAGAGTACCCAGATTCCTCCCATCAATGGGTAAGTCTCCTATGTAATGAATTTTTCCTAATATACAAACCTGAAGTTCTTTACATTTATGTGCCACCTCAGCCACCCCTCACTCTAGTATCTGGGCTGGAAGGTAAGGTGGAGTGCAGACCGACAGGTGGACTGGGCTTCCTCCTGCCTGTTGGTAGATAACTATCTTGTCAGTAAGTTTGAAAGGCCGTTCCAGCTCATGTTCACAAGCAAAATCCTATGCAAAGAACTTCAGGTTTGTACATTAGGAAAAATACAAATTACTTTTAAAATTTGCTATATTTTATTTTAAAAAAATGCAATCTAGTCTGTGAAAAAGTATTATCCTATGCCGCATTAATGTCAAATAAACTATTTTTGGTCAAAGGGAGCCGTGAGAGCCTCAAGCAGTTACGTCTGCCTTAGGCAGCGCCCCGGCTAAATCCCTTATCAGAGAATTTATAGCACAGGAGTTGTACGTATTCATTCCTGTTGAGCTTGTCACTTATTGTGATAGGATATCAGGTCTCGGGGTATGCACTTTGACCCCTATCCGCCCGCCATTGATGAATCAATTCATGGCTACATATCTCCACTTATTACCTTTCCATTTGCGCTTCCGTGGCTGGATTCGAATGAATCGGGTCAAAGCTGCGATATCCATCTACTGCGCATCGCATGTTATAACAATGTTTTTCTAGCCGCGCTTTTTGGTGTGTGTGGTAAAATCTTTTCCGGCGTAATTTGAAGGATTATCAACTTTATCTAGCATGGAGTCTTCATCTCAGTCAACGGGGAATAAGATAAGTACCTGCCCTACCGCAATCACAAAATTTAGTCCTGCTTAACTAATATTTTCATATATTTTTTAGTGTCCGAAATGATGGCTCGGGAGCGTCATACCGCTACCCGTATTTAGGCTAGGATTCTGCCTTAATTAAAGCCAGCATGATTAGGGTAGGATTTTAGATTCAGCATGTCAAAACCCTAGCATGAACTGTTAAACATGCTTGGAAAGTTTATATAAACCTGCTTGTTATGAAATTATCGATAAGCGTAAACGCTGAGTGCTAGCACTAAGTTAAGGCTAACCTTTGCTGCACAGCTTTGCAGAGCGGATGATGGCAGCTTTAGGTACTTGAGAATAGTCCTTTTAGTGTTGTCTGTGTGACTTGACCATGTTTTGGACATTTTGATGAGTTTTCGTGCTGTAAAACCTACGATTTATGTCCAGTGTCAGTCAATGAAAAGTGATCTGTGACTTCTGGACCATTCTAGAAGGTTCCATCGAAGCTCTGTCGAAGCCTTCGACTCAGAATCGTTTCGTAACAAAAATCGCATATGATACACTGGCTCCCAGTCGAGTTACCAGATACCTCAAGTCGAATTATTTCGAAATAGTAGCTTTTCTCATGACGAATTGATTCGAAATAGTAACTTTATGTCGAATTGATTCGAAATAGTAAGCTCTTTATGTCGAATAGTGTAATATAGAAATGAGTTATGAACTCAAATAAAGATATATACGTTCTATTAGCTGTAAGGTTGTTGCGCATGCACCAATTCTTGCCAACGATATTCGTCTGAGGCGATCGATGTCCTATATCAGTTATACATAGATCCCCCAGTCTAGGCTATGCCTACATGGTAGCCCACATTCTTGGTGTATGATGCCCTCGACTCGAATGGCATGGATTTACCTGTTGTATCTTAGGGCAAGCGCAATCCAGCCTGGCCGACTTCCTTGTTTCGTGATCATAGATGGCCCTTCGGTTGTAGCTCTCTCCCAGTGAGTAATCCCCCTTTTTTCCCCTGTGCTGGCGCCCATTGAGCCGAGTCTCGAACAGGGATGTCGACTGGGCATGAATCCAGCCATTCGAGATAGTAGAATGAATGTCACCACATTCGAGAATATAAAAAGAGATGGTAGAATGAATGTCACCTCATTCGAGAACATAAAAATTATATTTTTATGATAAAATAAAGTTTGTTCATATACTTACCTGGCAGATATATATATAGCTGTATTCTCGAAAGGACAAACAGAAATTAAAAACTTCGGCACACGCAGTTGGGTAGGTGGTTAGTACCCATTCCCGCCGCTGGGAGAGCAGTATCAGAACATTCCATTTTCTATTCAGATTTTCTAGAATCTAGAACTACTGTCTCTGAGGGAGGAGGGTGGAGTACTATGATTATATATATCTACTTGAGTAAGTATAATTAAACTTTATTTTATGCTTGAAATATCATTTTGTTCATGACACTTACCTGACAGATATATATATAGCTGAATCCCACCATTGGAGGTGGGAAGAGACAGAATAGGATTTAGGAAACAAACATATGTAGGCGATTGACACTTGTGGTTTCATACCTGTTAGCCTTGCTGACTTCGTGATTACTGTCACCCCCAAGTCTGCTTCTGCTACTAGAGACTCCAGCAGTAGGGACCTATAAAGCTGGTGAAATCTGAATGATCTGTCAACTTGAGGCGAGACCACAGTGTGACTAGACTGACCTTACTGTGAGGAACAGCGAAGCAAACAACCACCTGACCAAGCCTTGTTACGTCATGAATAAATAACATAAACTAAGGACTGGGACGACCACCACTGGTGGAGACCCAACAACCATAAAAAACAACACTACTAATATATTTAAAAAACACACATAAACAAAATTAAAGGAGAGGATGAGAGTGCTTTCTGCACGCCAAGATGGAAATGACTTTGCGAAGCGTAAGGCCCCAGCGCACAGCAATTCTCATGGGGCGTCTTTAGCTTCCGTAGATAATGAGAAATGAAGACAGAAATTATACGTAAAAGTGGCACCCAGAATGTCATGAGAAGCTGGTTTTTTCTGAAAAGCCACTGAGGTAGCAATGGCTCTCACTTCGTGAGCCTTGACCTTCAAAGATCTCAAATCCTCGTCTAGCACACTGGAATGGGCGTCTATGATGGTGCTTCGTAAAAAGAATGCCAGGGCATTCTTCGAGAGAGGTATATCAGGCCTCTTAACCGAGCACCAAAGATTGTTAGAAGGACCTCTACAATCCTGGGTCCTCTGTAATAAAATTTCAGGCTTCCCCAAGCAGGGCACAGGGTTCTCTCCGGTTCTTGTCCAGCGATGTCCGTCAAGCCCTTAATTTCGAAGGACCTGGGCCAAGGGGAAGACGGGTTTTCATTCTTGGCAAGAAACATAGGGCTCAGAGAGCAGACTGCATCAGGGCCTTGCTGATCGCTTGAAGTTCACTAACTCTCTTCGCCGTCACCAGAGCAGTTAGGAAAATAGCTTTCTTGGTTACGTCCTTGAAGGAAGCAGAATGCAAAGGTTCAAATCTCTTGGACATCAGGAATTTTAGAACCAAGTCTAAATTCCACGAAGGTAACAAGGCGAAGCTACCTTGGGCATCTCAAAAGACATAGAGAATCATGAAGGTCTTTGTTGTCCGATAAGTCAAGGCCTCTATGCTAAAGACCCGCTGACAGCATACTTCTGTAGCCTTTGATGGTAGGGACTGCCAGCTTTAAATCATTCCTCAAATAAAAAAGGCAGTCTGCTATCTGGGACACAGAGGTTGTGGTAGAGGAAATTCCCTTAAGTTTGCACCACTTCCTAAAAATGACCCACTTTGACTGGTAGACTGCGCTGAAGGAGGCTCTCCTGGCATTGGCGATCGCCTTAGCCACTGGTTTAGAAAAACCTCTCGCTCTGAGCAACTTCTCGATAGACTGACTGCAGTCAGACTCAGAGCGGGAAGGTTTTTGTGGTACCTCTCGAAGTGGGGTTGTTTGAGAAGATCTGTTCTCATAGGAAGCGTTCTTGGAAAATCCACCAGAGAGTCATGACACTCTGTGAACCACTCTCGCTGAAGAGAGCCAAAAGGGGGCGATTAATGTCATTCTCGCCTTCTGAAGCTACAAACTTCCTAATGACTTCCCCAGAATCTTAAGATGGGGAAAAGGCATACAAGTCGAACCCTTCCAGTCCCCGAAAGGCATCTACTGCTAGGGCCCCGGGTCGAGGCAGGAGAGCAGTAAAGAGGCGGCCTTGCCTGTGCAGGGTGCCGCCAGAGGGAGCGTCCCAAAGCTTCAAAGCTCCTGACACACTTCAGTTTAGAGTCCACTCTGTTGGAAGAAGCTGATGCTGTGGCCGACTAGAGGAATCCCTTACATTATTCTCGACCTGCTCTGGCTTAACGTGAGAATTGTCACCTGTGAGAATGTGCTTGCAGGATCTCTTTTGGCAATCATGAACGGGACCGAGAATGAGTACCTCCCTGCTTCTTGAAGTGCATGGGTGCGTGGTGTTGTCTGAGTTGACTTGAATCCACACGGCCTGCAACTTGATCTTCGAAGAACTGAAGAGCTAGAAAATGCTTCAGTTCTTTTAGATTGATGTGCCAGGACACCTGTTCCCCCTTTCAGTGCCTGACACTTCCCTCCCCGTGTTGCTCCCCATCCCAACATGGGCGTCGGAAAACAACACTAGGTCGGGGTTCTGAAGAGAGGGCCCCTTCTGCCAGCTGCGGGATCGAGCCACCACCGAAGATGGTGTGACAGAGAGAGATCCTGAGAGACTCCTCTAGATCCTCCTTGTTCTTCCAGTTGTCCGCAGGAAAAACTGGAGGAGTCTGAATGTCACCAGCCTCCCAGAAACAAACTTCTCTAGCGATGAAATGAATTTAGCAGACTCATCCATTCCCTCACCGAGCATGTTTCTTTCCCCAGGAAGGCCGAAACTTTTACGAAGCAGTGCTGCTGACGTTCCTGGGATGGAAAGGCTCGAAAAACCACTGAATCCATCTGAATCCCCAGATAAAGAATGGACTGAGAGGGGATCAGAAGTGATTTCTCTAAATTCACAAGAAGTCCCAGGGACTTCTCGTCAGCTCCCAAAAGTTGAATGTAAGTCCACTCCAGACACCTTCCTTCGATGAAATTTCGAATGAGCCAGTCCGTCCAAGATAAGGCCCAGAATCCTTATGCCCGCAAGATGAAGCCACCCGGGCAGCGTTCTCATCAGGACTGTGTGAACACCATAGGAGCTGTACTCAGTCCCGAAACAGAGAGCTCTGAATTTCTGGTACACTCGTCCCCCAGGACAAACCTCCAAATACTTTCGACCGAGGGTGAATGGGGACATGAAAATATAGCGTCCTGGAGGTGCAGAGACCATCAATCGCCTGGTCGCAGCGCGTTATAACAGACTGAGGCGTCTCCATTTTTGAACTTTCCTTGATGACAAAATGGTTCAGTCTGCTGACGTCCAGGACTGATCTCACCCACAGCTGTTTTGGAACCAAGAAGAGATGATTGTAGAAACCTGGAGACTCAAATCAGGACTACGCTCTATGGCTCTCTTCTCGATCATTTCTTCCAGCAGATCTAAAAAGGATCTGCTTCTCCCGGACGGTAAGAGGGCGACAGATCTCTGGGAGTTGAGGACAGGGGGGGGTTTTCGAGGAACGGGATCCTGTAACCTTTCTTGATTACATTGAGGGACCAGGAATCCGCCCCTCTTACTCTCCAGGCTTCCGAAAACAGGAGAAGCCTGGCTCCTACTGGTGTCTGGAGGTTTAGAAAGTCACTTCTTGCCCCTTTGGTTAGAAGGGGCTCCGCCTCTGGAGAGGCCTCTTCCTCGAGAAAAGGATCTAGAGGAGGAAGATTTCCCATGAAAGGGCTTCTGTCTCTTAGAGGTTAGTCCTGCGACGACGAGGATGGGACGCACTAGGACATCTGGAAGACTGTACAGGAGGTCCTGAGTGGCCTTCTCTTTAAAGAGGCTGGGGCGAGATATCCTTGACTAGCGGCTGGGGAAGAGATGGCTGAACAGAGGGCAGCAGCCCTCTGAACAGGAGAAACCGACTTTGCTGCAAAATTGCAGTATAAAAGCCCTCTTCTTCAGGAGGTTGTACACCAGCTACAAAAGCCAGTTCTCCGCCACCATCTCTGACCGGCCCTTGTCCATGCAAGACAGCACTGGACAGCTCCCCCAGAGATAGAATCTGGACTACGAGTCCTCAAATCCAAGACCCCCCAAGCACCAATCAAGAAACTTAAAGACCTCCATAGTCCTGAAAAGGCCTTTCAGATGGTGGTCAGTCTCAGAAAGCGTCAGGACACTTTCGCCGAAGAAAGGAGAGACCTCCTCGAAGCATCAACGAGACTCGCAAAGTCGCCTTCAGAGGAAGAAAGGACCCTTGAGCCAATTTCCTCCCGTCTCATGCCAAATTCAGCTTTCCCGCACAATCTAGATGGGGTAGAGCGAAGGAAAGATTTCCTTGAGACTTCCTATCTTCCATCAGAAGTTGACTTTCTTGAATGCTTTCCTAAAGACAGAGAAGTCTTCATTTGCAGGGAAGCAGGCGTTCCTCACCTTGAAGAAGCTAACTAGAAGGGGAAAAGAGGGCAGCTGGGGTATCTGGAAATAGCTCCTTCAGCATATTAGCCAAAACCTGGTAGTCGGAGAAAGACGACAAAGGGGGCTGCTCCTGCTCTGCAGAGTCCGACTCCTGAGACAAACCTCCCTCTTCGGCGGGAGTGACAGGAGAGTCTTCGGGACGGGAAGACTAAGACCTTTAGGTCTGATTCGCCCAAAGACCTCTTCTTGTGGGAAGAAGCAGAAGAAAGTCCGGGCAACCCGCACGGCGTCCTGCCGGCGTCCTGTGGCGTCCTGCCTCTGAGTGCGGCGTCCTGACGTGAGTCCTGACGGCGTCCTGGCAGGCTTCCTGTGGCGTCCTGACGGCGTGGGTGCAGAGTCTAGGCGGGAAGGAAGGCGTCCTGGTGATCTGCCGAACGTCTAGAATAGCGATGAGAAGCAGAGGTGTCAAGAAAGAGCGTCTTAGCGCGAACTCTTACTAGTGGCCTTGACTGCAGAGGCGTCCTGATCAGTCAGCGAAGTCAGGGCTGAAGTCTGAGGGCGTCATGGCGAGGCAAGGAAAGCCCGATGATCCGACGAACATTGAGCGCGACTCACGAGAACCCGCGGGAGAGGCGGCGAAGAGCAGGAGAGGGAGACCTCTTAGATCTCTTAACTGGCAGCGTCAAATCGCCACGGCGGCTACGAGGCTCCGGCTCGCCCAGCGAGAAGGAAACAACTGCCGCTGCATATCCTGGAGAAGATGCTTCGAAGGAGAGGAATCCCTCTCAGGAGAAGGGCTGCTCTTATGAGAAGAAGAGGGGGAAGGAGACGTCCTCCTCCTTCTACCATGGGCGACGACAGCTCTCTTCTTGGGGCGGCTGGGACATTCAAAAACGTCCTCCTCAGAAGAAGTCCTGGTCCTCTTCTGCGGCGGCAAGTCGTGCAACCAGTCGAGTGTGAAGACTCTAAAAAACGCGAGAAGAGGGAAGAGCGTCCTCCTCAGCGACTCCTCTTGAACGAACGAGAGTCAACCGAGAACCGACCCTTGCGTGGAGGGCGCCTCGGAGGACGAGAAGCAGTCTTTAAGGACGTGCCTTGAGCACAGTCAGCCCAGCAGCCTGGGAAGCGTCAAAAAGGCCTGCCGAAGGGACGCCAGATTGGTGGGGGTCCCCGTAACCCTCTTGCAGCTTTCGTCATGCCCATTCCCTAAGTCCTGGGAGTTCGGCAGAGGTCCAGGCCTAGAGGCATTATAGGGCCGATCTGACGCCCCCTCCACAACACTAGGGGGATCACTGCACTTCACTGCATTTCAGCGCCAACACCTTAGACTCCAAAGTACGAATGGAGCTCAAAATCTGCGCCAGCGGCGTACACCTTCCGCAGAGCGCAATCACAGGGTTTGAAGGCGACTCTGGGAAAGGTGAAGCATTAGTAGGATTAACAGGAGATACGTGTACCCGGCTCCCACCCAGCTGACACACTCTGGAGGAGGACCTCCTTACATGATCCGCGCTCTAACTTTGCGTGCGTAGAATCGTAAGCCTTCCAATCAGAATCAGGCAACACTCCCCAATCCCCTTGCAGCGATCATCCAACAGACAGACATACCATTCCCCTACATCCTCATGCATACTGTGTGGTATCTACAGCTTTCAGTAGCCTCACATACACTCCTTCCACAACACACACCCTGAAACTAGCAGAACTAGAGACAGACATCTTGTTCCAAGAAAAGCCAAAACCAAAATCAAATCAGTCCACAGAAGTGTATGCCTATCCACAAATCCAAAGTCAAAAACCAAAGACAATCAGAATACTCAGTGGAAAAAGTTTCGAAATCAACGGCGGAGGAGAGGTATTGACAACAGGTGTTGGTAATACCGAGAAAATCTGGTCGAAAATAGAATGGTTCCTGATACCGCGACCCAGCGGCGGGAATGAGTACTAACCACCTGGCCCAACTGCGTGTGCCGTAAAGTTTGAATTTCTGTCAGTCCCTTTCGGAGGCACAGCTATATATCTGTCAGGTAAGTGTCATGAACTAAAACCCCTATATGCTCGTTTTCTCATGATGTAATGGCTTATAACATAGTTCATAAACATTTGGGGTATTTCATAGTATTATTTTCTTTTATAGGCTTTGCCAAATAAGTGCGCTAATGCCGCCTGTAAGAAACGGATAGACTCCATCAAGACTCAGCATGAGATTTGTCGGGGTGTGCTCCTGCAGTGTACAGGGTACGGACCATCCATACTGGAGTCCGGAAGGGTGTGACATATGTACTGAGTGGCTGTCATGGGCTCGTACGGGCGATCACACTGTTTCTGGCTCTCTGGCAAATATTAATATACAACATTTAAGAGCATGGGTAAGAGGATTCTCCAAAATCGGCCCAAAAGGTCCTCTTGGCTATTTGCCAGACAAAGGTGTAAGAGATTTTCTCTTCCCCGCGGCCAGAATTCGGTCGATCAGGGGTTATGAGAACTCACCTGATGATGTCGTGGTGGATCCTAATGCATCCACTGTGGTGTCCCCCTTCATACCAGGGGATGAAATCAATTTGGGAGAATCTGAAAATCTGGATGATGAGGGGGATCTATCTGATGCTGAGCCTCGACCCCCAATAGATCAACCGATTCCTGGCAGCATCCCTAGTAAATCGGCTCCTATGGACGTCGATGAGGATAATGTTTCAGTCCGCACAACTGCCTCTACTAAGAGAAAGTTTGCGGCACAAGAAGCTAGGATGTCTGCAATGGAATCAAAGCTGGACAAGTTGATAGAACTACAACTTGCAAAATCTTTGGAAACAGGGGCTCAGGGACAGACTCCGGAGCAAGCACAAGTGTCAGATCCCCCCATTAATATAGATGATTTCCCAGATTTGAGAGTGGTGGAGGATGAGCCTGAGCAGTATAGTCCCTGGGTGGTGGCATCACGGCTAGCTAGAGCGGTGGATGGCATCTTCTATGATAGTGATGTATGCACCCCTCTAGCTAGGTTAGAGTCTGCAAAACCTTTTGTCCACTTCAAAGGTAGTAAGTTTCGCTTTCGATGCCAAACGCCTAAGACTCTGGCTATGGTACCGGAGGAAACCATGATTTTTACCCAGGATCAGGCGAAGGGCTTCCTTTCTAATATCTGCCAGGACCTGGGAGGTAGTGCTCTGGACACCCAGGTTCTTGCTAGGAACATTCCCGCCTGGAAAGTACCAGTTGGTGAGAAGTTCCCATCTATCACCAATAAACTGTTCAAATCTTGGGAGAAGAACTGGGTAGAGTCAGCCGCCCATGGGACGAAGTTCTCTTTAAAGGAACTCCAGGACTTTGGAACAGTTCTGCCAGATCCCATGGACGATCTAACAAAACCATTAGCAGGCTTCACAGAAGTGATGAAGAAAGGCAAATTTCTAGCAAACCATGCCCGTTCATGCTTTTTTGTGGACACTCCTTACCTTGCCGACACCCTGTGTGTTCAGGAGTTTGAGGCGAGGAAACTATTAATGTCCTGCATTACAATCTTAACGTTAATGGAATCTCAGGCATACTGCTGTGACCAGCAAAGAGATTCAGTGCTCCCAAGGTTACAAATTCGGAACATGGGCCCAATCTTCATTCACCTTCTGGAGGCTTGGGCGGTGTCCAAATTAAAACTTAGACGTCAAGCCCTAAAATTCGCTGACCAGAAGTCTGTGCCAGTAAAGGAGCTCCTCTTCGCCTCCCCTATGTGTAGTGACCTCTTCCCTAGGGACCTAGTAACCAAGCTGAATAGTATTGCTACCCACCGAGGTATCAAATTTGAGGAGTTACTAGGATATGACCCGGAAGCAGACCCAAGGGGGGTAAAACGCAGGAAGCAGCGACAATATAAGAAGGCTTTTAAAGCATCAGCTCTTCCTGTGCGGGACCCAGGACAAGGTCCCTCTTCCCAGAAAGAATTCCCTATGCCACACTCTCAGCCATCCTTGAAGGGCAGCAGTGCACTGCCATCTCAACAATCCCAATTTAGGCAGATCCAGGAGGCTCGAGGCGGTCGTGGAAGAGGCGGATCCTTTCGAGGGAAGAAAGGTAACAGGAGAGGACGAGGTGGTGGTAGAGGTCAATTCAACCAATGAGACATTTCAGGTTGGGGGCAGACTGAAGAGGTTCCAGGAAGCCTGGAAAGTGTCCCCTTGGGCCTATCAAGTGGTATCAAAAGGTCTGCGCTGGGATTGGAAGGGCCCCTTCCGCAACAAATACTTGCATCAGCGCAGCACAAAAGAGTCAATCCTATTTGTGAACAAAATGCTAATAAAGGACACAATAGAGAAATGCCACTTTATCAGGTTCCAGGGGAGGCTTTTCAGTGTTCCAAAGAGGGACTCTCAGGAAAGGAGAGTCATTCTGGACCTCTCTGTCCTCAACAAAGCAATAAACTGTCCCAAATTCAAAGTGCTGACGATAGATCAGATAAGACATACCTTGCCAAAGGACAGCTACACCTCTTCTATCGACTTGAAAGACGCATATTGGCACATTCCAATCCAACCTCATTTTCGCCAGTATCTAGGATTCCGTCTGGGTCGCCAGTCGTACAGATTCAAAGTGATGCCATTCGGCCTCAGTGTAGCCCCCAGAGTGTTCAAGAAATTGACCAAAGTGATCTTAGAACAACTAAGACTACAGGGGGTGAATGTCATGGCGTATCTGGACAACTAGCTGATCTGGGCGGAATCGATAGAAGAGTGTCTAGAAGCGTCCCGAATAGTGGTTCAGACCTTGCAGGACTTCGGGTTCCTAATCAACTGGGAAAAGTCACGGCTGAAGCCAGAAAAGAAGTTCAGATGGCTAGAAAATGGTGTCTAGAAAGCTAGCTAGCCCTACCAGAGACCTCCAGGAGGTCAATAGTAGATCAGGTAAAGAGGTTCAGAAAAAGCCAAGAGTTTTTCCAGAAGGAACCTAGAAGTGCTGCAGGGCAAACTCCTATTCGCATCAGTAGTAGATCCAGTCTTGAAAACGACTTTGAAGGATTTGAACTGGATTCTCATTTTAAAGGCAAACAAATCATTCAAGACCACAAGGTTCCGATGAAAAGGAGGTGCAAGACAATGCTCAAGCCGTGGGCATCGAATCAGGCCCTGAAATCTTCAGTCCGGCTAGTCCCGAAACCAGTCTCAGTGACCATTCATACGGATGCTTCGGCGAAGGACGGATGGGGGGGACACTCGGATCAAAATAAAGTGTCCAGAAAGTGGTCGGGAGCCCTCAAATCTTGCCATATCAATATCAAAGAAATGATGGCAGTGCTCCTGTCACTCAAGGGACTGAAACCCAAGAGGGTGGTACAATGCGTGAAGCGTGGGGGATCAAGGTCAAAGCCATTGAATCATATAGTGCTGGGGATCATGAGATTAGCTCAGGTGAAGAAATGGCCTCTGTCAGCATCCCACCTTGCGGGAGCTCAGAATGTCCTAGCGGACTCCCTCTCCAGATTCAAAGCCCAGGAAGGGGAGTGGGAATTGGACAGCGGGTCATTCAGCGGGATCCTCCAAGATCACCCATATCTTCAGGTAGATCTGTTCGCAACACGCGACAATCACAAATTACCGAATTTTGTCACCCCCTATCACGACCTTCGAGCAGTGGCCAGAGGCACTTTCGCTGGACTGGAACCTGCTGGGGAACATTTATCTGTTTCCTCCAATGAATTTATTAATGAAAGTAGTACAACTCCTTAAAGAGTTCAAGGGGAGGGGAGTAGTGATTGCTCCAATGTGGCCAAACAGCCCTTGGTTTCCAACCCTGCAGAAGCTGACTTCTCATCACAAGCCACTACATCTTCCTATTCTTTCCCAGCAGGTTCAAGGGATAACTGTCTACGCCTCCTCCTTTCTGACGAAAAGCCTTCATGTGTGGACTTTCTCAGATCCCTGTGCTTCATGGAATGGTCACCTGAAGTCAGGGAATTCTTAATCACTAATATTAAGGGGAAATCCGCCAAACAGTATCAGTCAGTGTGGAACAAATTTGTCTCATTTGTTAGGGACCGTAGACCAACTACCATCGATAATAACTTCTTGGGGGAGTTCTTTGTGTTTTTATTTGACTTAAAAAAGTTGGCTCCCTCCACTATTAAAAATCACAAGGCAGCCCTTGCGGTTCCTTTAAGGTACGGATTCGTAGTAGAGGTGCATTCAGAAGTGTTTGAAATGATGATGAAATCAATGGCTCTCCGCAGGCCGAGTGAACAACCATGTGAATTATCATGGGATCTAGATATAGTCCTAGCTGCTCTGAACAGACGTTCAGACAATAATATAAAATTTTTGTTAGAAAAAACGTTTTTAGTGGGCCTGGCGATGGGAGCCAGATCAGCGGAGATCCATGCGCTAAAAAGAGGAGATCAGTTTTGTTCTTTCGGAAAGAATAAAGTAACCTTTTCATTCGGAGAATTTTTAGCTAAAAATGAGAATCCGTTTCATAGACGGAAACCCATAGTTATCTCTTCTTTGCCCTCTAATCCGAAGCTGTGTCCAGTGGCCACAGTGAAAAAGTACCTTGATCGCACCAACCATATCACGCAAGGGCCCCTCTTTTTGGTACCAAACGAAAGCACCCCACTTTGCCTAGAAAGCCTCAGAACCAGCATTTGTAAGTTAATTGTAGATCTATGCCCAGGATCAGATCCAAAGTCACATGACCTCCGTAAGTACGCAGCCTCACTTGCCTTTTTCGGTAACTTTAGTATGGAGGACATATCCAAGTACACGGGGTGGTCTGGGCATGGAGTGTTTGTCAAACACTATGTTAAACAAATACGAGGTGTCCAGACTGCGTGCATATCCCTTGGCAAAGTCGTAGGCAAGAGATAAGGACGCCTAGAAGGTGAATTGGCTGGCAAGAGGAACTCTTCCTTTAGAGTGAGTGAGTATTTTAAAAACCGGTAAGTTATTTTTTCCTATTATAGTCTATTTCTTTTGCTCTTCACCAATACACAGTCTCTTCGGAGACAGCTTAAAGGGTGGGCTGTTACAGCCGTAAAGGGAAAGGATTTTAGATTTCGGTTTGAACCCAAGGGAAGCGAAAAAGCTTTTTTGGTTAGGGATAGTGGCCAAAAGTCCATCCTCCCTGTCAAATGATGTTTGACGGCTTTATAAATATACAAAAGCCTCTTTAAAATGTTCTCTGGTACACTTGCATGAGGCTCTCGCTGCTCCCTTTGACTAAAAACGGGGTTTGAACCCGAAGGGAAATGAAAACCCTATTTTTAGTCTGGGAGCCGCGAGAGCCTCAGACCTTCCCAGTTAGTATTACGTATATTGGGTTATGCCCTCCCCTTCATTTGCAGGGAGTATAACCTTTTAGGGAGGTGCGGCTATTCCTACATTGGGTTGGCAACATGCGCAGTAGATGCGTAGTCGCGTTTGACCCGATTCATTCGAACTAGCCACGGAAGCGCAAATGGGAAGGTGTAACCAGTGGAGATGTTTAGCCATGAATTGGTTCATCAATGCGGCAGATAGGGGGTCAAAGTGCAGACCCCCCCGAGACCTGATATCCTATCACAGTAGTGACAAGCTTCCGTTAACCGGAATGAATATGTGCCAACCCTGTGCTATAAGTTCTCTGTTAAGGGATTTAGCCGGGGCGCTGCCTAAGGCAGACGTAACTGCATGAGGCTCTCGCGGCTCCCAGACTAAAAATAGGGTTTTCATTTCCCTTCGGGTTCAAACCCCGTTTTATTGCACGAAGTATAACTCGGATGCATATAACGATATTATATTAATTTCCTTGACTGCCTTTCTGTCTCTATTTGCGTGTACGGAGGCTTCTGGGAATTCCGGTTTCTAGGAATTCCAGAATTCCAGAGCCTCTGGGGCTTCCAAAGTCTTCAAGGCAAGCTCCAGGGTCTTCGAAACCTTTCTCCTCTGATTTCTTCTCCATAAAACTCTGTTCTTTAGTATTGTGTAAGAACAGAGAAGGCTTCTGGGAATTCCGAAGGCTTCTGGTCCTTCCTGGAGACAAAAGGCTTCGAAGATTTCTTTGAGGGAAGCCCATGTTCTTGAAGGGAAGCGGATCCGGCAGGAATCTGTTCAGGAGCTGAAAACGGCTTCACAGGATCTTGGAGTCTTTAAGAATTTAAGAAGACATTACAATCCAATGGGCGTTTCTCCAGGAATGCTTCAGGTGCTGAAGACTGCTTCAAAGGATCCTGGAGTCGTTAAAATGTCTTCAAGAGTATATTTTAATCCAATGGGAGTTTTCTTGAAGAGAAGCGGATCATACAGGAACCCGTTCAAGAGCTGAAGATTGCTTCGCAGGATCCTAGAGTGTGAGGTTCAAGAGAAATGTCAAAAGAGAGACTGGTTCTTTATTATGTTGTTGTTTTAGATTTAGCTGGCCTTGTGCCAGCATGGGCTCTTGCTCCTCGAGCAGCCTGTATTATATTATTCTCGATAGGTATTTATAAAGCAAAAAGCAGACGGAAAGGTAGCGGGTGACCCGAGGCCCCCAGCTGTGTCCATACAGAATTTGTGTTTTCTTACAAGCATAAAAATACGTACAGGTATTCCCCTACTTACGATGGGGTTAGGTTCCAAAAAACCCATCGTTTGTTGAAAAAATCGTAACTCGAATATGGCCTAGCCTACACTAGGGTAATCAGTACCATCTATACATATATGGTAGCCTAGCCTACACTACAGTATACTTTATACATATATGGTATAGTAATTATTAGTGTCAGCTAATTCTGCAGGTTCAATGCAGACTGACATGATAAGCCAGTATTAAGAGAAATTGAATAACAAACAAGGCCTGGCCTGCACTTTCGTATATCATATACGGTAGCATAGCCTACATTATACTGTATTCTATTTCCACATAACACCGCCGTATTATACAAACATCAAAATAACGAATGTGCATCTTTTCCATGGATCTTTTAAAATGTTATGCTTTACTACACTATCCAATCGTAAATATTCTTATACTGCTTTTGCATTATAAATTCCGATCATAGCGATCAAATGTTTTGGTTTCGGAATCGATCACGCGGTCTTTATTTCGATGCATTTAACTCGGTTCAGAGGGCATTTCTTGCTTCAAGTTAGCGTAAATGAATCTCTAGATACTTTATTTATAAGGGAAATGTGTATTTTTCGTTATACAAAGTGTTTTTATGTCGAAATATAACTTAAATATGTCTCGTTGTGAAATTATTTTAGCCATTTTTTTCGTTAGTAGATGACGTTGGCGGCTGGCCCTTTGTTTTGTGTAAACAAAAAAAATCAAGATTTCGTTCGCTAGTTTCTCTTGATTTCATCATCATACCACGAGCTTTTCGTATGTATCTTTTATCGGCGTAAAAACAGCAGTAATATGTGTTCTTTCATGTCCAGTAGTTTTGATTAAAATACTTTCCAATTTTATTTGCGGTCGAGTTTCATCCATGTTGCCAATGTATGATAATTTATAGTTATTAGCAGCTTGAACATTCTTTTCTCAGTGTCAGCTACAACTTGCAGCTTAATTTTACTGCAGCAGTATATTTCCTTGCCGATCTTTTCTCCAAAGCGGATAAGGGTAGTGTAAAAACATATCAGTACTTACCCCTAGATAGGAAATCGTACCTGCGCGTAACGCTATAGGAAATCCTGTATCCATATGGAATCATTGTAGGAAAAAATTTTAAAAAAATATGCAAACATGCTTTATTTTACCAAAACTATACAAAAGTTTAAAAAAATTATTCTTGAACAAATATCACCCTCAATTATGACAATTAAACTTAACAGAATATACTTTTGACTTATTAGAAAAAAACTTTGATATAAAAAAGATCTTATCAGTTGAGGTACTGTAATGATAAAAAGACACGTCATTCAGCAAAAAAAATTTTTGAATATATGAACTAGGAACTATAAAGAATCCCCTAGGCGTCTTGTTCATCCTGGGAACCACAGAAAACATCGGTCCTGGAATAAATAAAAACGGACATATTATTATTTACACTTCAGCAGCAAACACTTAGTTTTCAGCTATGATGATATGTTCTGGTGAATTTTATGCTTGTATATGCAATAAAACCTTTTTTTCTTTCAAATAACTTTGTTTCTAGTATATTTTCAATGTGTGAATGCAATATGAAACAAATGCAGTTACCTGCTACTAGGGCCAGCCCTAGGGGAGGGGTGGGGAGACTCAGTAATCCCATAATGAGAAATGTCACTGTCCATTCCTTCATCATGGGTAGTGTACAAGACCATATCAAAAGCTGAGGTATTCACCAAGGCATCTTATCAAAAGCTGAGGTATTCACCAAGGCATCTAAGTCGAACCTGGACAGTGTTCTCTTACGTTTCCTGGGCATTTTATCACACTAAAAAAAAAAATAATAATAATAAATCAATAATACTATATATGGAATAATGTAAGTCATGTTTCACTATGTACAAGATCTAATAAGGCTATTACACTCTCAAAACATAGTCATTATGTTATTTACATGCGGTAATGGCCTTTTCTGAAAAAAATATTTTTACACCATATGCTATCATATTAGGAAATGCTGTGCCATTTGGATACATGAGTACTCACCAAGAGTGGTATAGAGGGATGAAGAAATTTCTTTTTATTTAGCATTTCCCAACGTTTTGTGAGAGAGAGAGAGAGAGAGAGAGAGAGAGAGAGAGAGAGCAAGTGTAATTGTCGTTGTGAGTGGTTCGGTTGTTGGAGTTCGTTTTACGGCGCTGTCTGTCTGTCTGTCGGTCTGTCGGGAGTTTTTTCGGTTTTGGGGAAGTCTTGGGCAGTTGAGGTCCAACCTTGAAAGTGAACGGGGAGTTCGTCTGGCTTTTTTTGGATACCGGTACTGATATTGATGGTGCATGTGTGTCTTTTTTTTTTTCGTTCGTTGTTGGTGGAGGGTTTGTTTGAAATTTTGTTTTTGTGGTTTTTGTGTTCTGTGATTGGCGACCGTGGACCTTTACCCATCTCCAGCAACCGAAGATCAGGGTGAGTGTTGTTTTGTTTGTGGGTTAGAATTCCGCCACATAATATTTGGCGCCAACGGGGCAGCTGGTATTGCAGCTGCAAGTGAGATTGGTGGCTGGTAGTGTGACTGAAGAGAAGGATGGAAGAGGAACTGGTAAGGTTGAGAGAGGAGAATACGTGGTTGAGGGGTGAGATTGAGAGATTGAGGAGTCAGTTGGAGGAGGTGGAGGGAATGCAAAGAAGTGCAAAAGAAGAAATGAAAGGGGAGATGAAAGAGTCAGAAGAGAGAATGGAAGAGAGGATGGATAAAAAGTTGGAGGGAATGATGAAAAGTGTGGAAGAAATGATGAAAGGTAGGTTCAAAGGGTGGTTTTGGAGAAGGGGCTGTTGGAGGCAGGTCCTCTGGAACGTGTGAAGGGCAAGAGAGAAAGAAAAGGAGGAAGAAGTGAATGGAAGCGTGAGTGATGAAAGTGATGTGGAAATAGGAAGTAAGAAACGAGAGAATGAAAGGCAGGGTAAGGAAAAGGGAATGAAAAGCAAGGGAAGGAACGGAGGGAAAGTAAGGATAAGTCGGGAGGAAAAAGGAAGAAGGGAAAGGGAAAGGAAATTGGTAAGAAGGGTAAGGAAGTGGAAAGGCAGGAAAGAATGGCGAGGGTGAAGGCAGTAGTGATAGTGAGGTGGATGGAGGTGAGTGGATAAAAGTGGATAAAAGAGGGGAAGAAGAGTGTAATGAGTAAGATGAATGTAAGTGCGGAAGTGGACTCTTTGTATTCGGAAGAGGGTATGAAAGGACAGAGTGAAAGTAGCGAAAGTGAGAGAGTGAAAGTGAGAAAGAAGTGAGAAAGGCTATGTATGTGGGGGGGTACCCGGTGTGAAAGGTATAATGAGTATGGAAGTAGGGATGTGCATGATTTCTTTAGGGAGTATGAAAGGTTTTGTCAGGATAAGTACGGGGAGAGTAAGAGAGTGTGGGCACGAGAATTAGGAGAATATTTGACTGGGTTTTTGCTTGATATGTATAGGGTTATTATGAGTGTGGGAGATGTTGAGTATGACAAGGTAAAAGCTAGACTAGTTGAGCAAGCGAGGCGTATGAAAGCGAGTGTTAAGTATAAGAGGAAGAATGAATTTGATGTGGCAAGAATGAAAGCTGGGGAAACCTTGTCACTGTATGCTTGTAGGCTGGAGACGTTGGCAAGGAAGAAGTTTGGGGATGATGGGATAGATGAATGTAAGGAGTTAGTATGGAAGTTGTTAGGGACAGTGCCAGATGGAGTTAGAGAATTTGTGAGCTTGAAGCGGAAGGAGAAGAAAAGATGGACGAATGAAAGGTTGACTTGGGGAGAAATTTTGGAAATTGTAGAAGATTATGAGCTTGACAGGGTTATAAAGAGAGCAGAAGTGTAAGTGTAAGGGCTGGGGTAGATGAGAGAGTACCAGAGTTCGGAAGCTTTAGGGATGCAGTGTTGAGGGGCCCAATGAGAATGGCCGATAGTGTAATAGATAGGAGTGTAATAGCAAGTAATGTGGAGGTGCCAGGGAGGATGAATGGTGGGTTTGTAAGGGAACAACGGGTTGGACGGGTTAGGGATAGTAGTGTACAAAGGGGAAGGTCGATGAGTGGAAGTTGAGCGAAGTGTTTTAGATGTGGAAAGGAAGGACATACAAAGAATGAGTGTAGGTGGGCTTTAGGAGTGTGTTTCGGGTGTGGGCAATCGGGACATTTGGTAAGGGAGTGTACGAAAGATAGGGGGGTTAAATACTACAGGTGCGGACAGGTGGGTCATATTGCTAATGGTTGTAGGGGTACCCGAGTGAATGTAATATGTGGCAACTGTGGTAAGAATGGGCATTATGCGAGAATGTGTTCAGAACCGATAGCGAAGTGTGTCGAATGTGGAATGGAAGGGCATGTATCAAGTGTATGTAGACGAAAGAGGGTAACTGTGACAGCGAATTTGGGAAACTGAGTGTGAAGGGGGTTCAAATGGGTGGATCCTCCAGGATGCAAGCGGTGCATGTGATGCATGTACGTGAGGGGTTGTTGCATGAGGATCAGCAATTTGTTTTGATAGAGCATGGTAAAAACGTAAGAAAGGGAAGAACGTAAGTAAACTGAATGGTCGTAAGTTGTGTGATAGGGTGTGAGTGCCAAAGTGGAAATGAGTGATAAAGCGTGTAATACGGATGAATGGGATGGTATGGATAGAACGTATAGCATATGCGGGTTTGATATAACTGAGTTGACTGAACGTGTAGGGGTTAGTGAACGGTTGGAGGTGAGCGAAAGTGTAAGAGTAAGAGAGCGTAGCAGTGATAGACGAGTGATTGAAAGCATGAATGAATCGTTGCAAGAATTGGAAAGGTCAATGAGCGAATGGGATGGGTTAGTTGAAGAATTGGGGGAGGTATTTGGGAACGAGTTAGAGGGTATAGATGAGATTGTGGATGAAATTGAGAGTGGTAATAGTGAAGAAGATAGCGTGAATCTGAGAGAGAATGGAGGAGAAAATGTAAATCTGAATGTTGCTGGAAGAGAGAGTGAGTCTGAGAGAATAATTGCGTGCCCGCGAACGCGATCTAGAGGACCTGCTAGTGAGCATCCGTGGGTGTTGCGTAAGGCGATTTGAAAGAGGTGTGAAAGGTGTTGGTTGGGAAATGCTAAAAAGGGGGAGAAATATAGAGGGATGAAGAAATTTGTTTTTATTTAGCATTTCCCAACGTTTTGTGAGAGAGAGAGAGAGAGAGAGAGAGAGAGAGAGAGAGAGAGAGAGAGAGAGAGTGTAATTGTCGTTGTGAGTGGTTCGGTTGTTGGAGTTTGTTTTATGGTGCTGTCTGTCTGTCTGTCGGGAGTTTTTTCGGTTTTGGGGAAGTCTTGAGCAGTTGAGGTCCAACCTTGAAAGTGAACGGGGAGTTCGTCTGGCTTTTTTTGGATACCGGTACCGATATTGATGGTGCATGTGTCTCTTTTTTTTTTTCGTTCGTTGTTGGTGGAGGGTTTGTTTGAAATTTTGTTTTTGTGGTTTATGTGTGCTGTGATTGGCGACCGTTGACCTTTACCCATCTCCAGCAACCGAAGATCAGGGTGAGTGTTGTTTTGTTTGTGGGTTAGAATTCCGCCACAGTGGGGGAGCAGCATGTTACACACCTTACAGTATGAAGAACTTCTGTTGAAATGCCCACCAAAGCACCAATTGAGCCAAAGAAGTATGAATTGTTGGAAAAAATTTGGCGGGAAATACAAAAGTTCAGGGGAGCTGTGCCATTTGGCACGGGATTTCCTATCTAGGGTTAACGTCATTTTTAACATAACTACGATAATTGTTTAACCGTACGATGGTTGAAATACAAGCAAAACAGTTGTTATCCGATTTGGTTATTAGCAAAACAACAGAGTCTCGTTCGGTTGTTTATGGCTGTACGCATTGTCGCAAGAGTATAAGGTTACTAACAATGCTTTTATTATTCTCTTACTTTTTTAACTAGAAGATGGAATAAAGAAATGGAGAAAAAGAAGTTGGTCTATTGTAAGTTGGTCTTTCTTGCTGCCTGATTCTACGGCAATTGTAGTGTACGCTGCTGTTGCTTGTGCCCGCTCGAAATTTAAAAATATTTTCTAAATATTGTCGCATGCGGTATTAATTGCTAACTCCATCGTAAACTCGAATTATCGTCACTCGTGCACTACCTGTATTTACAAACGCACAAAAATTGCAAACGAACACTGACCTATTTTAACTTCCGACACAACGAGGGCAAGTGAGGTCGGCTCATTGAATTAATGTACCTATTCCAGCCTCTCGGGCCAACGTATCGTACACCGTACGCTGCCTGATTATACGTTGTTGCCTGCGCCAGTCACCCGCGAAATTTAAAAATACGTATTTTCAAAATATTGTCGTATCGATATTAATTGCTAATCCCATCGTAAAAGCGAATTATCATAAGTCGAATTATCGTAACTCGAGCACTACCTGTACAACATTTGTTACATGGCATATAAAAGGTAGACATACATATCGGCGGAAAGGCTGTACAATGATGCGTAAGATGAGATACATAAAGAATCTGAAATAAAGACAGGTAATATACATGACGTGATTAATGTAAATCTAAAAGGAGAAACACAAGAAAGGAGAGGCGCGACAAATCGCGCCTCTCCTTCCTTGTGCTTCTCCTTTCATATTTATTTACATTAATCACGTCATGTATATTACCTGTCTTTATTTCAGATTCTTTATGTATCTCATCTTACGCATCATTGTACGGCCTTTCCGCCGATATGTATGTCTACCTTTTATATGCCATGTAACGAATGTTGTACGTATTTTTACAGCTCCCGTTGCTAAGTAACCAATTGGTTCTTAGCCACGTAAAATAAGTCTAATCCTTCGGGCCAGCCCTAGGAGAGCTGTTAATCAGCTCAGTGGTCTGGTAAAACTAAGGTATACTTACTTATGCTTGTAAGAAAACAAATTCTGTATGGACTCAGCTGGGGGCCTTGGGTCGCCCGCTACCTTTCTGTCCGCTTTTTGTTGTTTAATTCCGCGTATGTGACTTTGTCTGGTTGCGTGTCCAGCCAGGGGGAGATTCTGTTAAATACTTCCTCCGGGAGTGCCGTCATGACTATGCCTGATTTGGTAGCATCGTCTGAGATGTGCGCCATGCGAAAGTGCTTGTCTGCACGCCGGAACCATGATGCTGTGTTTTGCCGCGAGAACGGGGGAAGTTTGACTGTGTCTGGCTTTGTTGGTGAGAGAGGCGTACAGACGATGCTCGCGGGTTTGCATTGAGGTTCTGCTTCTGACACCTTTACTTCTCACGCACCAAAACGCGGGAAAATGCGCCGAATTGAGTCCGTTAATGGTGCTGATTTGTTCGAGAGGTCGAACGAAGTGCCAAAACATTCCCTTTTGGGTACGCCGTATTTAGTCTGTTAATGGCATGGCTTCCGCCAGGGAGGTTGCTATCAGAGGCCTAAACTTTATGCCGTAGTTAGTCAGCTAAAGGTTTTCTGATGGTAGGTGCGGCCATAGTTAGTTCATTAATGGCTGGGCCAAAACAGCGCTACCTGTCCCTGACCGGGGGTCACCAGTGTGAGGTTCAAGAGAAATGTCAAGAGAGAGACTGATTCTTTATTATGTTGTTTCAGATTTAGCTGGCCTTGTGCCAGCACGGGCTCTTGCTCCTAGAGCAGCCCGTAACTTCTTTATTATTCTCGACAGGTGTTTATAAAACAAAAAGCGGACGGAAAGGTAGCGGGTGACCTGAGGGCCCCTGCGGCGTCCATACAGAATTTGTGTTTTTTACAAGCATAAAAATACGTACAACATTTGTTACAAGGCATATAAAAGGTAGATATACATATCGGCAGAAAGGCCGTACAATGATGCATAAGATGAGGTACATAAAGAATCTGAAATAAAGACGGGTAATATAGCCTACATGATGTGATTAATATAAATCTGGAAGGAGAAACACAAGAAAGGAGAGATGCAATTTGTCACCATTACAAGAGATGTTAAGAATTTAAGAAGGCGTTATAATCCAGTGGGTGTTTCTCCAGCTGAACACTGGTTCAAAGGATCCTGGAGTCGTGAAGACGTCTTCAAGAATAAATTTTAATCCAATGGACACTTCTCCAGGAATCCTCCCCGAGAATCGTAGCAAGGATAAAATGTCCACCTCTGTCATGTCCCCAGTACAGGAACCTATGTCTTAGCTCCTCAAGCCTGGGACATTCGACCAGTAAATGTCTCACAGTCAAGGGCAAAATACAGTCGTCGCAGAATAGATAGTGCTCACCTGACATTAAGAACGTCCACTCGATGGCTTAAAATAACTGAAATTCCAGTTGTTATGAGAGAGCAAAAGTCCAGATTTTTAAAACTTTACTTAAAGGGCAATATCCCTGGCTATTTATGAACAGAGATTGTAGAAAATGCCTATTATTTCTCACACTTAAAAAATCTTTCAGTTAAATTTTATTAATTGTGCTGCGATTATCAAACCAAGACACTTGTTCAATTTTTTTGTTAGTTGTTTTCAGTTTCAGCTTCAGTGTGGAAATGTCAAATTTGTGATAACTGCCACATCTGGTCCTCTATAGTTCCTGACACTCGTAAGTGTTCTTTTCCTGTCTTGAGTGAAAACTTTGTACAGTATTCTATTGGTTTCTACGACTGCCATCTGGAGATGCGTAGAGTATTTAGGGATGGTCATGCATGTCTAATTACTGGGGCCCCTGTTCATGTGCCCCCAAACATCCCAGTTCTTTCTCTTCCTCCTTAGGAAGAAAAATATAGTGGGTCAAAAACAATATGCATTTTTATGCCGTCTAACAGAATGAGAACTCCTTTAGACAAACCACTCCCTCCTTTTTTTGGCTGATTGGGTTTTGGTGTAGGTGAATATGCTAGGGTCATTCCAAGCGGAGATAAGTCTCTTAAAAAAAAAAAAAAAAAAAAGATTGGTAGAGGGTGGTAAGTCTTTAATTGGAAATCTGAGAAGTATTTGCTTCCATTAAGAGATGACTTGAAGAATATGGCGGTGCTTACCCTTAGCAGTTTGGGTGGTTTCTGGTCATAGATTCAAGTTATTTTATTATGTCTCACCCTGAGAGGTGAGGAACTTCAACTACTCTTTTTATCTTCAAAATAGGCCCTGTGGCAGCATCCTTGATCTCGCCAGAACCAATCTTTGTTTACAAAGTGTCATCCATATGAGCCATTGCTGTTGGTTGTTACCAAGTACGAAGACTCTGGAAGGAGAGTCAGTTAGAAAAAGGCATCAGGGCAGGGAGTGTGTGAGGTGTGTGGAGAGGTGACAGTTAAAGTTCGAAGTGACTTGTGAACTTATATAAAATTTCTGAATGCCCGTAGACTAAGTGAAATTCTAAATCCAAGAAGTTACAATGTACCTTTTAAGATTAAGACTCGGTCACTACTACCCACTGAAAGGTGGAAAAGTTATGCAGTTTAAAGACTAAAATAAATGTATTTAAGGGGAAACATAATTTCCATTTAACCAAAATATATAAAAGGAAAACTTACAAAAATTTGGAAGATAGCCGGCATCTGAGCATGATAAGTGAAGCTCCAACATAGTTAATTATCAAGCAACTTGTTCCTACGGAAGTGAAAGCAAGCAATACAACAGACAGTTTATAAGTGAATACTTTCCCCACTACAGAATATTTGATGACAGCTTAGGGGATAATTCGAACTCCACAGCCAACAACAAGAAGAAACAATTAGTGCGCGCTATCTCTAAATCTGTAAAGTCCCTGCTCAACGGGTTTTCTGTGGTGAACTACCAGTTTTCTACGGCGACTCTCCTACAAGCCTAGGTCAAGCCAAATAGCCACATTTTTATCTATGTAAATACGTATCTGTTACTGATTTATTTATGCCTTTATTTTTTGTGTGTGTCAGAATATTATTGTGTCAATTCTTGTAATCTGATCTTTTATGTTATTTGTGTTTGCCTGTCCGAATTCACATTGAGAGCAATTGACCTCGGGTCACCTGTATCCTATTGTATTCCTTTGTATGACGTCTGCACGCCACTTTATAAGCGGCCTGCTTTCCTAATAAACCAGCAGTACATGTCCACCTGCTCATTATTTTGCACCTTTTATAGTGGTGACCCCAGAGTGGTTCCCGGAGCCATTAGCGGACTCATACGGCGACCTAGTCTTGGCTCCATGAACTACCCCACACCCCTAATGGACTAAAAACGGCACTTTAACAAAGCGTTTGGGCATGCTGACTCTTGTCGGCAGATCACCAGCGTCATTAGCGGACCCACAGGGCACACTCCCAAGTGCATATTGACGCAAGTAACCCACGCCAAGTAAGAGGGCAATAGTGAGTATGGACGTGGATATTCCCTCCCACATACAGTTAACCGTGAACTTCGTGGACTCAGATATCTCCCTCTCGCACAACCCGCCCATGCCGCCCCCTGCACCAAGGCTCGCGTGCTCCTCCATGCCGATACCCGCTCCCTGCACGCTGCCTGTCCTGACGGAACAAACTAAGTCCGCCCTCGCCATAAAGCTGCCGCCTTTCATGCACAGCAACCCGTCATCATTGCTCTACAGGGTTGAGGGGCAGTTCAGGCTGGCGGGACTTACCGATGACGTGCTGCAGGCAGAAGTTGTGATTAACACCCTCCCGGAAGAGGTCTACAGGAAGCTCGTCCCGTGGGTGTCTGCTGCACGCCCCGTCACCTACCAGAATCTAAAAACCTCTCTCATTGAGACCTGTTCCCTGCCAGTCTCCGAGAGGGCTGCCCGCGACCTTGACCTTGTGAACAACCCTCGACACGACCAGAGCCTCCTGGAAACTTGGGGCATGATCCAGGACCTCCTCACCCTTCCCGTGATGGACAGCAGCGGCAGGCAGTCGGAGATTAGCCTGTCAAGGGAGATTTTCCTCCGTCAGCTCCTCCCGGAGGTCCGAACCCAGATCCTTGAGCCTTATACAATGCCGCTCAGGGACCCGATCAGGACGGCGCAGCAGCTGACGGACTCCACAAGGACAGCGAAGCAGGCATCCATGCCCGCACACCCCATCAGCGCCCCCCAGCTGGAGGAAAACGCGGAGGAGGAGATAAGCGCCGTCACCAGCCCGCGGCCAACCTACCACCACAAGAAACATTCCCCGGGGCCTTGTTACTACCACCAGCGGTACGGCAAGGACACCTGGAACTGCCAATCCCCCTGCTCTTTCGCCCATCCAAAAAACAGGGGAGGTGGTGGCCAACAGAACAGGCCGCCATGGCAGCAGAGGAACCCAGGAGCCCAAAACCAGTAGGTTTCTACGTCCGTGACACCGTCTCCAGCAGCATGATGCTTGTCGACACTGGGGCCGGTCAATCAGTGTTCCCACCATCCAGAGAGGACCGCAAACGCCAACTGGACCTGGCTGCCTTCCTGACGGCCACCAAACGGGTCCCCCATCCTCTCCTATGGCACCAGGCTCCTGTTGATCGCCATCCTCGGCCGGAGGTACACTTGGTACTTCATAAGTCACGGACGTGAGGACCCCACTCCTGGGCGCTGACTTCCTCGCCCACTTTGGTCTGGCAGTCGACATCGGTCGGAAGCGTCTGTTGGATACCAACCCCTGCCAGTCCCTTCCCCTGGCAATGAGCCCCAGAGCGCCCGCCATCTGCTCTGTTGCCCAGCACCAGTACGTCCAACTACTGAAGGAGTTCCCCAACGTCTTCAAGCCCGAACTGCGCCAGGTGCCTGGGGCCCCTGCAAAGCACGGAATCTACCACCACATTAAGACAAAGGGCCCCCCAACGCAAGCAAAGTTCCGGAGGCTTCCCCCTCGGCGCCTTCAGGAGGCCAAGGACGCTTTCGCCGAGATGGAGTGGATGGGCATATGCAGGAAGGCCTCCATCCCGTGGGTCTCTCATCTCCACATGGTGCAGAAACCGGACGGCTCCTGGAGACCCTGCTGTGACTACAGGCGGCTCAACCTCGCAACTCAACCCGATCATTACCCCCTCCCAAACATGCAAGATCTCACGGCCTCCTTTCACGGGGCCAAAATATTCACTAAACTAGACCTTTTGAAGTCCTGCTTCCAGGTACCAGTTGCTCCAGAGGACATCCCCAAAACCGCCATCATCACGCCCTTCGGGTTCTACATCTTCGCCTTCTCCACCTTCGGCCTGAGGAACGCAGGGGCAACCTTCCAGAGACTGATGGACAGCATCCTGGGGGACCTGAACTTCTCCATCTGTTACGTAGATGACATTCTGATTTTTTCCAGATCCCACAAAGAGCACCTAAAGCACATCCAAAAGGTCCTGCAGTGCCTGCAGGAGAAGGGCCTTGTCGTCAGGTTTGATAAATGCACCTTCGGCGTTGAAAAAGCTGACTTCGTGGGCCATGAGATATCCCCGGAGGGCATCCGTCCACTCACATCGAAGGTCGCAGCCGTTACCAGGTTCCCCACCCCTACCTCCATCAAGGTCATCAACTACTACAGGAGGTTCATCCCTGGGGTCGGTCACACCATGGTCCCCCGACGGAGATCCTGAAGGGCCACCCGAAGTCCTTAGTTTGGGGACCCGACCAGCAGCAGGCCTTCTCCCTGACGAAGGCCCTCCTCGCTAAGGCAACCGCCTTGGCCTACCAGGACCCCAACGCCCCCCTTCAGCTGACGACAGACACCAGCAATGTCGCCTGTGGGGCCTTCCTGGAGCAGGTTGTCGCCGGAGGCCCCCAGCCCATCGCCTTCTTCAGCAAGAAGTTCAGCCCCGCGGCCGCTACAGCACTTTCGACAGGGAGCCCTGCACAGTATATCGGGCGGTATGTCACTTCAAGTTCCTCCTGGAGGGTACGCCCTTCACAATTTGGATGGACCACCAGCTGCTGGTCCATGCCTTCACAAAGCAAGGGGACGCATGGTCTTCCAGGCAGCAGCGGCATCTCACGGCCATCGCAGAGTTCACCTTCACAATCAGATACCTCCCCAGCAGGAAGAACCCTGTAATGGACACCCTCTCCAGGATCAAGCTCAACGCGGTGCAGCTCGGAATCGACTATGATGACCTCGCCCGGGAGCAGACCACCGACCCAGAGACTCCAGCCTACCGCACCGCCATCATGTCGCTCAAGTGGAAGGATGTGCCCCTTGCCCCTGGGTGGCCAACACTGCTATGCAACGTAAGCACCGGCCAACCTCACCCCCTGGTAACTGCCTCCTGCCGCCGTCTGGTGTTTGACGTCATCCACGGGTTGTCCCACCCTTCCGGCAGGTCAACAGCCAAGCTGTTGGCAGAGAAGTTCGTCTGACACAGTATGCGGAAGGACGCGACGGCCTGGGCAAGACAGTGCATCTGGTGCCAGACCAGCAAGGTGGGGTGGCACACCGAGACAGGTGGGCAAGTTTCCCCAGCTGGGGAGGTGGTTCGGACACATCCATGTAGACGTGGTGGGCCTTCTTCCCCCATCAGGCGGGGCCAGATATCTCCTGACAACCGTCGACTGCTCCACCAGGTGGCCTGAAGCGATGCCCATGCATGAAGCCAACGCAAGTGCTTGCGCCAAGGCCCTCCTCTCCAGCTGGGTCAGCCAGTTCGGTGTCCCAGACCACATAACCACCGACAGGGGTCCTGCCTTCCTGTCCGAGCTGTGGTCCACCCTGGCATGCCTGCTGGGGACCTCTCACCACACCACCACTGCCTACAACCCCGTGGCCAATGGATTGGTGGAGCGGTTCCGGTCCCTGAAGGCATCCCTCATTGCTTGCGTCACCGCCGAGGATTGGAAGTACCAGCTACCTTGGGTCCTCCTTGGGCTGAGAACCGCCCCCAGAGCCAACGGCGACCCGTCCGCAGCAGAGAAAGTCTATGGGGAGCCCCTTGTAGTCCCTGGGCGAACTTGTCACGGGAGACCGCCACAACCTGACAGTCCAGAGGCTTCGCGACACAGTTGGGAAGTTTGCCCCCTGCCAGCGGACGTACACCGATAGGACAACACCGTTTATGCCTCCCAGCCTGTCCTCCACCACCCACGTCTTTGTCAGGAATGATGCCGTCCGCCCGCCCCTAACCAGGCCCAAGGGGCCCTTCCGCATGCTGGGGCGGAACACCAAAGCATTCTGGCTGGCCTTGCACGGGAAGGACGATTGGGTGTCTGTTGACCGTCTCAAGTCTGCCCTGTTGGAGGAAGTCGATGATGTCACGCAGTGCCCTCTGCAAGGACCGTCGCTCCCACAGCCAGTCCAACCAAAAAGAAAGTCGCTTGGCCACCCCCGGAAGCACCAAGGCAGCGCCGCAGCCAGCTGCTCCCGCTTACACCACACCCCCCAGCTGACTTCGCGGAGCCATGGCACTCTCCAGCGGCCCAGCAGGTACCTAGTTAAATCAGACGTTACCTACGTCTTGAGGGGGGGGGGAGTATTGTGAAGCCCCCACTCAATGGGTTTTCTGTGGCGAACTATCCGTTTTCTATGGCAACTCTCCTACAAGCCTAGGTCAAGCCAAATGTCCCATTTTTATCTATGTAAATACGTGTCTGTTACTGATTTATTTATGTCTGTTTACTTTTTATGTGTCAGAATATTATTGTGTCAATTCTTGTAATCTGATCTTTTATGTTATTTGTGTTTGCCTGTCCGAATTCACATTGAGAGCAATTGACCTCGGGTCACCTGTATCCTATTGTATTCCTTTGTATGACGTCCGCACGCCACTTTATAAGCGGCCTGCTTTCCTAATAAACCATCAGTACATGTCCACCTGCTCATTATTTTGCACCTCTAATAAATCTACAGACCATTTTCAAGTAGGTCCAGCAAAGTTTGTAGCAATGTTATGATGATTTCTTTTTTTTTGTAATGTTTCTTTATCACCTTCTGTTATGCTGTTGCTTTCTTATTTCTTTTATTCGTTGCCCATGTAAAGAAGTTTATTGTTTCCTTTATAGGCTTTATTGTTTCTGTTTTTTGTTATAATAGTATTTGAGTCCCAGGAGGCTTTAGGAAGACACAGCGCAGCTTTCTTACTTCATTAACATACTAGTAAAAATAACACTACATATACAAGTTAATACATATACAAATTAAATAGTATGAATATGAATCGAAGTGTGAGCCTTGCTTTCTTCTCTTCCCAGAACTGTGAGGCCCCTGGATCTTTTTCTGCTTCTCTCTGTTCTTCTCTTTCGTTCTCTTTTGTTCTCTACTTCTCTTCCTTCCTTCCTTGCCTCTTGAAGGCTTTTCAAAGGAAATGCCCATCCCACAATAGGCGGGCAATAGCTTCTGTCCCACCCTTATTAGATGTCTTACTTGGCTGAAACTTTATCTAATGACATCCTTTTGGGTGGATTAGTTGAATTAATCCCTCCTATGAAGGAGGGTACTTATGACGTCACAGGAAGTCTTGGTTTCTGGCTAGAGTGGACAGGTAAGCACATAGGTGAGCCGGGTAAACATTCCTTTAATGATTTCAGTAGATTAAACTTGCGCCCGTGTTCTGGCCACACGAGCATAACACAGGAAGTGTTGTTACTCCCTCTGCTTTGTTACTCTCTCTCTCTCTCTTTTCATTATTATTCAATTCTCTTCTCTCTCTCTCTCTCTCTCTCTCTCTCTCTCTCTCTTTCTATATCACTGGTTCTCTTTTCATTTCTTTTTCTCTCTCTTATATTTATGGTGTTCATTACAGTAAGACAAGCTCGAACATATCAAAATAAGTGAAAGTTTTTTCCCTTATAAAGACAGTTACAAGATGTAACCAATTATAAGTGTTCCACCGAAGATTCAGTCACTCCACACTCCGAAAAGTAAGACAGTTTAAAAATTAAAAGACAATTTAGCCACAGAGAAGCTCCACAATCATCGATTTTCGTGGAGAAGAATGAATATTAGTGCATCAAACAGAAAGAGAATGTGAATTTTACGACCGAATTCCAGAAGATATGAGTTTCACTCAGAGAGAGAGAGAGAGAGAGAGAGAGAGAGAGAGAGAAAAATGAGCTTTGAGAGAAGAGAGAGAGAGAGAGGCCCCAGAGAGACAAGAGACACGTTTTCCTGACGTCTTCATCCCAGTAAGGCAGCCAAGAAAATCGTACGACCACCGAAAGACACCCAGATTCGAAGATGGCAAAGATAAGCCCTTGAATATCCTCACATAAGTACACATACATAAAATTTAATGTATTTTACTAAAGCTGACATGACATGAATACTTCCATTTGACATTTTCAAAACAACAAAAGATTTGTACTTTGAGATTCATTAGGTAGCCTATTTAAATTCTTTGGCAACAAATTTTCCTGTTTTACTAATCAGTACTAATCAATTACTAGGAATTTTCCAATATTTGCACTTAATAACCTGTATATTTTATTTTATTTTATTTTATTTTATTTTATTTTATTTTATTTTATTGCATTTAAAGGAGATGTTTACATTTTCTGTTTTGTAATTTTTAAGTGATTGTTAAGTTTACTTTAATGAAGGTGGAAGTGTTTATGATTTTTTTTTTTTTTTTTTGATGATTTTTAAGACCTGGTTTGTCTTTAATTTTTTTTTTTTTATATATTGCTGCCATAATTTAATCACAATTCAGTTATATTTGATGTTTAAGAATTTACTTCCTATTAATGAGTAAATGCACTGAAGGAGATTGGCACGTAATAAGAAAGTAAGAACTCCTGTCATACGAGAAGCCAAACACAACAATTGAAAATGACTACTCCTACTCCTTCAGCTCCGTCAAACACAACCTCCACGGTTGCTCACAAATTACATGCGAGTGACCATATTATCAAATTTTGGGGAAGGAAAGGAGAACACGAGGCTTGTAATCTAGAAACTTGGATTGAGCAAGTAGAAACCCATTTGAATAACATGGCTGGAACAGACAGACAAATTAAATGAAGCCAAAGCTTATCTAGATTTGTCATCAGGAGATATAGGGTGTTTCATTCATTCTAGTGCCTATAGAAGAGTTAAGAATTGGGAAGAACTAAAGCTATATCTGAGGAGAATATATTCCACAGTAGGCGAAACAGATCCTGTTATCAGCCTCGCAAATATAGGTCAAGGATGGAGAGTAGACAAAAGAAACTACCTCAGAATGAACCCCCATTTATTTAGCCATTTCAAGGAATGGAGCATTTGGTTGCAGACACTCCATGGTCAACAATTTTAGGAGGTCAAAAGGTAATAACAATTGAAAACTGTCATAATCTGTTTAGGTTAGCTTTGCTGTTGAGAAGCCTGCCCTCAAAGGCTCTTGAAAAGATGAATCGCACTTGGGGCTTAGAAGACGATGTCACTGAACCTGAAAATGAAGTGAGGAAAATTTTAGGTCGAAATCCTGAAGGGAATGATCTATACAGACCTTAGTTACTGTAGGACAAGAGAGAGGGGAACCTAGTCATCAGAGTAGGAGATCTAGGACACCAGCTAGAAATCAGAATAGGAATCCAGGTAACACATATCAAGGAAGACCTTCCACAGTTACCTGTTACAATGCCAAAAGAGAGGGCATTACGCAAGTGAATGCTATGGAACAGCTTATTGTCCATACCGTAAGAAAACAGGACATATACCAGTGATTGTAAAAATAGACCTAGACATAGATCACAGTCACAAGGTAGGGGTAGAAATCGTAGTCAGACTCTACAGATAAGAAGGAATAGAGATCAGAATTATAACAGAGATCAGAACAACTACCAAGCTGCAAGCGTAGCATGCCAACCAGACCAAGAAATATCAGACGATTCGACAGTAAATTTTTGTATCACTGGTATTGTGGACATTCCTACCAAGTAGAAGAAAAGACTAGAGCATCAACCTTAAGCCAAACTAAGTGTATTAGCAAAGTTAATGTAAGAAATGAATATAGTTATAGACCTGTATTTCCTGCCCATATCGGTTTAGAAAAGTCTGTTGCCATATTCTCTGACACTGGTAGTCCCAAGAATATAATGTCTGAAAAGGTGTATCAGGCATATTTTTCTCATTTAAGATTAAAACCGGTAGATTACAAGATAGGAGATGAAGTCTACACCAAGAAGGAAGTAAGAAGTGGAATTAATTTTAAGTTAGCCACCAAATTCACAGGTCCGTACAGAGTTATGGATATACAAAAGACAAAAGTGAAGGTGACGAAAATAAACAACCAAATACCTTCCACATATGTTGAATCATTAGAGGAAGAGAGATTTTGGATAAATAAAGACAAAGTCAAGAGAACTAAAGAAGTCAAGGAACCAGAATTGACTGAAGGATTTGAAGAAGGAAATTCAGAAGGAAAAACTAGGTATAACCTAAGAAATAGAAGAGTCACATTTAAGTAATTATAATAAGAACAAACCCATCATTTATCATATTATTCCCTGTATTTGATTTCTGTATTGCTAATTTTACCTTCATCGGTTGACTTAGGAATATTTTTTTTTTGTATTGTTGCAATTCTTACTTTGATTAGTTGGTGTTGTAGCAAAAAAAAAATTCGGGTTAAGCTAGCTAACTTCGAATTTACCTTTTCTTTGACTCTGAGGGGAATATTTAGGAAACAAGGGAATTTAAGTAAAATTTTAAAATGTAATGTAACCATTTCAAGGAGTTTATCAGTTATATCTTAGTTTCTGACCAAGCATGACTAATATCTTTTAAGTAGGAATTTCCTAGATAGAAAAATAAAGAAAATGGGTTAAGATAGACATTAAATAATTTCAAGAAAAGGAAATTCTTTTTACCATTAATTCAGATTTTCTTACAGTAACTAACACCTTATTCACTTGTTTAGAAAATTTTAATGAATGAAAACTTACTAATTACTGTTACAGTAAATATAGAAAAATTTACAAGTACTAATCTCTTACCGCTTTCTTTATTTGAGTTGTCAGTCATACCTTTAATGTTGAATAATGAACATGCAAAACTTATACAAGAAATATGCTTATAGTCACATCAAAGAAGTCAAAAGAAACATATAAAACACAAAATACACTTTTTGACACAATTACACAAGGATATTTCTCCAAGACATTTCAAGAAATACAAAAGGTAACCATCAAGTCTACATCCCCGCTTCGCACGGTTAACCAAGAAATACTATGACTTTCGTCGTCACCAGAAGAAAAGGAAAAAAAAAAAAAATTCATTGATCGAATCCCATAAATAGTAGGACGATATCTACCTGAATAGAATAGACTGAGGACTGAGTAGCGTCTTTGTAACTTGGATAGCAAATTCTATTTTGTTTTACATTTACATTTGAATATCTTATTACTATTTGATTGAAAAAATGATTTCTTTATATTCAATTTAGTGCTTTAAAAGTTATCTTATAATTATGTGATTTCCTAAGAAGCATGTATTAGGAGTCCTTGTAGAAATTATTTTGCCTTAGTTTAGCTAGAGCGGCCGGAGTCAGCTGGGTAGCTGGCTGAGATTATAATGGAATCGAGTCTATAATTGAATAAACTAAATATCTCAATATACGCACAAGGACATACAGAAAATCAGTGATAAAGACAGAGCAAAACAGAAAGGGGAGATGACTGAACTTGTAAAGTCACCACATCGGCGCCAGGATAGTGTTTCGGCGGCGCCATTAATTAAGTCTCCGCTGAGCTTGTTTTCTTTGGTGACTTCCCATTTTCTTCAAGCTCAATTAGTCACGCCTAAAACGTGCCAGGTCACGCATTTTAATCATTTTTACTTTATGCGTATTTATACAAATGTCACACATTGTGTATCACATGTTTCTTCATTCACAGGCATCAAGACTGTATCCATATTGTAGCTCTGTATGTTTTGTATTGTAATTTGTACTCGTTCACTGCATATTATTGTTTATTGTTTCGACCTCAGGTCACAGTCAATTCCATTGTCTCTCGCGGCCCGGCGTCAGTCGGCCGCAATATAAGCTGCCTGGATCTGTAATAAAGTAGCAGTAACTTTTACCTGCTCGTTTCTTTGACACCTTACAGTGGTGACCCCCGGAGTATCCCGGAGCCATTAGCGGACTCACACGGCGACTTAGTCTTGGCTCCAGGATTTCTCCAAAAACGCTCTTAGCGGCCTAAACACGGCGCTGTAACCAGGTTTGAGCGTGCTGACTCTCATCGGCGTACCCCACCAGCATCACTAGCGGAACCACACGGCGCACGAAAGTGCGTACTGACGCGAGTACCCCACCCAGTAAGGGGTCAAAGGAGCGAGCATGGACGCGGATATCCTCCTTCATGCAGTTAAACGCGACCCCGCGACTCGGAGGTTTACCTACCTCCCATCACACCCGCGCCCGCCCCGCATCGAGGCCCTCCCGCAACTCCACACCAGCGCCCGAACACACGACGGCCGGGCAACACAATCGCGGGCCGCCCTCACCGTAAAGCTGCCGCCGTTTACGCAGGGGAACCCATCGATGTGGCTGCGCAGGGTGGAGAGCCACTTCAGAATCGCGGACCTGACGGACGAAATCCTACAGGCCGACACAGTGCTCAACGCCCTTCCGGAGGACGTGTACAGAAAACTCATCTCGTGAGTACCCAAACACACACCCTCACATACAGCACCACAAAAAAGTTCCTCCTCGAAGCTTGCTCCCTGCCCATTGCCGAGCGGGTTGCCCGTGCTATCGACCTTGCCATAAACCCACGCCACGACCTCAATTCAAGAGACGCTTGGGGCATGGTCGTAGATCTCCTGTCACTACCAGACTTGGGTGGCACAAAGAAGCGGCAGGAGATAAGCTTCACACGGGAAATCTACCTTCGCCAACTCTTCCCGGAGGTACGCAACCAGATCGCTCACCCCTACACCATGCCTGTCGAGGACCTCAGAGAGACGGCGCAACACATCACAGACTCCGTCAAGGCTTCACAGCGGCTAAAACCGGCCACACAGCCGGTCAGCTCCGGCCAGCCTGAAGAGGACGTGAGAGCAGCCCGTCAACGCCATCGCCAACAGACGTCCACCGAACCACAGCAGATGGAGGTCCACGGCTTTCTGTCGCTACCACAAGTGGTTCGGAAAGGACGCCCGGAAACTGCCTGCCGCCCTGCTTGTTCGCCCGTTCAAAAACGGGGGTGGCGGCGGCCAGCAGGACAGGCCGCCATGGCAGCCGAAGAACCCAGGGCCTCAAAAACAGTAGGTTTTACGTCCGCGACACCGTCTCCGGCAGGATGATGCTGGTCGACACAGGGGCCTTTAAATCGGTCTTCCCAGCATCCAGAGAGGACCGCAACCAGACACCAGACCCGGCCGCTTTCTGACGGCCGCCAACGGAACCCCATCCTCTCCTACGGCACCAGGCTCCTGTCGATCTCCATCCTTGGCCAGAGTTACTCCTGGGACTTCATCGTCGCAGACGTAGGAACCCCACTCCTGGGGGCCGATTTTCTGGCGCACTTCGCCTGCTAGTCGACGTGGGGCGCAAGCGCCCCCCGATACCGACTCCTGCCGGTCTCTCCCGTTAACGGCGGGACCCAGACCCACCATCAGCGCCGTCGCCCCCACCAGTATGCACACCTACTGTCGGAGTTCCTGAGGTATTTAAGCCCGAGCTTCACCAAGTCCCCGGGCCCCAGCCACACGGCATATACCACCATATAGTGACTAAAGGGCCCCCTGACACATGCGGTTCCGCAGGCTTCCCCTCAGCGCCTTCAGGAGGTGAAAAAGGCATTCATGGGAGATGGAACAGATGGGCATCTGCAGGAAAGCCTCCAGTCCATGGGCCTCCTCCATATGGTGCAGAAACCGGACGGCTCCTGGAGACCCTCGGGCGACTACAGGCGGCTCAACATTGCAACAGAGCCCGACCACTACCCTCTACCCAACATGCAAGACCTCACGGCCTCCTTTCACGGGGCCAAATATTCACTAAATTGGACCTTCTTAAATCTTATTTCCAGGTACCTGTTGCGCCAGAGGACATACCAAAGACAGCCATCATCACGCCCTTCGGTCCTATGTGTTCGCCTTCTCCCACCTTCGGGCTGAGGAACGCCGGGGCCACCTTCCAGCGGCTCATGGACAGCATCCTGGGGGACCTAAAATTCTGCGTCTGCTACGTCGACGACATTCTCATATTTTCCAGGTCTCACAGCGAACACCAGAGACACATCAAAGCAGTCCTCCAGCGCCTCCAAGAGAACGGCCTCGTCGTCTGTTTCTCGACAAGTGTACCTTCGGCGTCCAGAAAGCAGAATTCCTGGGTCACGAGGTGTCTCCGACAGGCGTCCGCCCTCTTACATCGAAAGTAGCAGCCGTAGCTGTTCCCGACACCCACCTCCATCAAGGCCGTCCAGGAGTTCCTTGGGATGGTAAACTTCTACAGGCGGTTCATCCCCGGGATCGCGCACACCACGGCCCCCTGACGGAAGTCCTAAAGGCCAACCGAAGTCCCTGTCTTGGGGACCCAGCCAGCAGCAGGCCTTTTCCTTGACGAAGGCCGCCGCTCACCAAGGCAACCGCCTTGGCACACCAGGATCCCAAGGCCCCCTCCAGCTGACGACAGACGCCAGTAACGTCGCCTGCGGTGCTGTTCTGGAGCAAATCATCAGCGGCGCCCCCCAGCCCATCGCCTTCTTCAGCAAGAAGTTTAGTCCCGCAGAGACCCGCTACAGCACTCCGACAGGGAACTCTGCGCGATGTACCGCGCAGTTCGGCACTTCAAGTTCCTCCTGGAGGGGACGCCCTTCACAATCTTCACAGACCACCAGCCACTGGTTCACGCCTTCACGAAGCAGGGGATGCATGGTCTTCCAGACAGCAGCGCCACCTCAGCCATAGCCGAATTTACCTGTTCCGTCAGGTACCTCCCCGGCAAGAAAAATCCGTAGCAGACGCCCTCTCCAGAGTTGAGTTGAACGCAGTGCAGCTTGGTGTAGATTACCAGGACCTTGCCAGAGAACAGGCCGCTGACCAGAAACCCCAGCATACCGCACCGCCATCACATCCCTCAAGTGGCGGACGTGACCCCTCGCCCCAAAGGCCCCAGCCTGCTCTGTGACATCAGCACAGGTCAGCCCCGCCCTTGGTTCCAGCCTCACGCCGCCGCCAGGTATTCGACATAATTCACGGCCTCACACACCTCCGGCAGGACCACGCCAAACTGCTTTCAAAAGTTCGTCTGGCACGGGTGCAAAGGGACGCCACGGCCTGGGCAAAACAGTGCCTGCAGTGCCAGACCAGTAAGGTGGGTCGTCACACGCAGTCGGGGGTAGGCGAGTTCCCACAGCCAGGGTGCCGCCGCCACATCCACATCGACGTCGTCGGGCCCTTCCCCATCAGGCGGATCCAGATACCTCCTGACGGTGGTAGACCGTTCGACGAGGTGGCCCGCCACACCCATGCAAGAAGCTACCGCCAGCGCCGCGCGCCGAGGCCCTGCTCTCCAGTTGGGTTAGCCGCCGGCATCCCGGACCATCACAACCGACAGGGGCCCCGCTTTCCTCTCCGAGTTGTGGTCTGCCCCTGGCTCAACTGCTGGGAACCACGCACCACACCACCACAGCGTACAACCCAGCGGCCAACGGCCTGGTCGAACGGTTCCACAGGTCCCTAAAGTCATCCTCATGGCCCGCTGCACCGCCGAGGACTGGAAACATCAGCTGCTGTGGGTCCTCCTCGGGTTGAGGACCGCCCCAGAGCCGATGTCACCCCATCCGCAGCTGAACAAACCTATGGGGAACCCCTCGTGGTGCCGGGAGAGCTCGTGACGGATGAACGCCACTCCCCATCACCCCATCACTGCAGAGGCTCCGCGATGTGGCCGGCAAGTTCGCCCCTTGCAGACGCTCATACATCGACAAAGCAACCACCTTCATGCCGCCACAGCTGTCATCCGCCACCCACATCTTCGTCAGAGTCGACGCCGTCCATCCACCACTAACTAAGCCCTACAGGGGACCCTTCCGCGTGCTGGAACGAAACAGCAAGGCGTTCCAGCTGGCACTCCCAGGCAAGGACGACTGGGTTTCCAGACCGGTTAAAGCCCGCCTTCCTGTCGGAGAGTCCCGCAGCGACGCAGCACCCCTTCCGCCCAACCGCACTCCAGCACACCCCTCACCCGCAGGCGCGCTGCCCCAGGAAGGGACCGCCAACCAGCAGCCTCACAGGCGGGAGGCCCCCTCCGTTATCTTCAAGGAGCCGCGCACCCTTCAACGCCCCAGCAGATACAGGGATTAGTCAGACGCGTCCCTCGCCTTGGGGAAGTATTTGTAAAGTCACCACATCGGCGCCAGGATAGTGTTTCGCGGCGCCATTAATTAAGTCTCCGCTGAGCTTGTTTTCTTTGGTGACTTCCCATTTTCTTCAAGCTCAATTAGTCACGCCTAAAACGTGCCAGGTCACGCATTTTAATCATTTTTACTTTATGCGTATTTATACAAATGTCACACATTGTGTATCACATGTTTGTTCCGACACAATATACAAACCCTCGGTCCTTTACATTAGGAGATACTTTCAGGCGTAGGCTGGAAACGGCCGTTAAACTCTTGAACAAGGTGGTTAGGCAGTAACTACCTCCAGGTAGGCGGGGATACCCGCCTGCCCGGATGTAAACATGCCAGTTTGCTTTTGGCCGTCAGCCGTTGCTGACGTATTTTTTGTTCTCTCTGCTGACTGTCGTTAAGCTCTTACGGTGCGATCTTTCTGTATTTTTGTTTATATATTGCGTGTGTTTGATATTTGGTAATACAAACCCACGATTTGTGATAACCTTGTGTGCCGTCGTTTTCCTTGCCTGTGTCTGGGGTTTGACGGCCAAGGGCATAGCTGGAGTAGCGTAGCCAAGTGGTAATGCTTCTCTCCAGCGGCCCTTTACGTAATACTGGAGGCGCCCCTGTACTTTCGGGATTAGTTTGGGACGCTTTTTCTTCACTTCCCCTACATCCATCGGGACGTAAGATTAGTCCCTTCTTGGGCTTCCGCCCTCCGTGTGTTGTGTAAGGGGCATCACTAATTTCTTCCTTCTTTTGCTGAGTGTTTCTCGCCGCCTGCGCTTAGAGATTTGCGGGCTGAGTGGGAGGTTACGGGCGTCGTCGATAAGTTCCGCTTCCACGGCGCCCTTGGTGGCCTCCCCTCTGTCCTTTTTTCTCTTCCCGTAGGTTCTTCCTTCTCTCTCCTTCGCCCTCTTCGCTCGCTCGTCGGGTGAAGACACGGGGAGGGGGAGGAGCGAGCAACCTCGTCTAGAGTAACTCCTAACGCCTGCGTAGGGCTGTTCCCCTTGTAGCGGGAGGAGCCTCCCTCTACTATTCATATTTGTTTTTTCTTTCAGGTTGACAGTGAGCATTGCAGAGACAGCAGTAGTTGGCTGGATATCATATATCAAGAATATCTTGCATGAAGCAGTTCCGACTTTCATTCAGTGTTGCTTCAGGATCGACCACAATACCTGATTAGATGACATATTACCACGTCGGGATCGCTCTGACTCTGTTCCCGCTGATGTAGTTCGATCGCTGTCATTGCTGGTTTTCATGTATGCTGTTGCAATGCTTCCTGCGTATCTGTGGTCTATCTGCTCCTGCTGTTCCCTGTGTTTTGCTCGTGTCAACTCTACGACAGTCTCGGGCTGCTCTCCTGGTCTCCTGCCGCAGCCGCCTCTGATCGCTCCTGTCGATGCTGGTGACTTTCAATGACACTCTGTCTGTTGCATTAGCTCCTGCCTTCCGAACAGCTAACGTAGCTCCTGCATCGAATGTCCTGATCGTGCCCGCTTCTTCTCATTGTGGTCGTGCCCGGGGCCACTTCCGTTGTGTTCCTGCCTGCTGCCATCCTGTAGAAGACGTGGGCGTGAAGGGAAGGAAGTCGCCTTGTGGAAGTGACGTTCCTGGCCGTTGCATAGCTCCTGCTCTCCGAACCTTTGCCGTAGCTCCTGCATCGGCTGTCCTGATCATTCCTGCTGCTTCTGGCGGTCGTGCCCGGTCCGCTTCCGCGTGCTTCCTGCCAGCTGCCCCAGAGGTTACGATGTCCGCCATCCTGTAGAAGATGTCGGCGTGAAGATTTAGGAAGTGGTCCTGTTGAGGTGATGTTCCTGGCCGTTGCAGTAGCTCCTGCCCTCCGAACTGCTGCCGTGGCTCCTGCATCGGCTGTCCTGATCATGCTTCTCCTGCGTCCGTTGTGTTCCTGCCGGACTACCCTGGAGGTTACGATGTTTCGTGTCGACCATCCTGTAGAAGATGTGAGAGTGGAGATGAAGGAAGCTGTCCTGTGGAAGTAGCCGCCGTCTTCTTCATCTTATCTTCGATTTCGTCTTCTGCTGCGTCTTCCTTCCTCTCCCGAGGTCCTGGAGGTCCCGAGAATCGACAGACCTTCATCGGCCGAAGGAAGGATGCTGCTTCTTCCCTTGATGCCCTTGGATATTTAGGGACCGCCTCCTTCCGAGGAGGCAGTGGGTCTCTCGTTGGCTCTTCCCGACCTTCAAGTTAGGGAACCGATTCGCATAGCCGTGGGTTTTGTGTTTCGGAAAGCGCGGGCGCGCAGACCTCAGTTTCGTTCCTGTTCCCGAGCCTTAGAGGTTCCGCCTCTAAGATGGGGCTGCTTCGCGCCGCTCGTCAGCCGCTTCGAGTGCTCGAGATTCTATGGAATATCGAGTATCCCGATCTGGTCAGGAGAGATTTTCCTGGGCCCAGTTCGGGAGCAGTGCGAGAGAAAGGGCCGAGGCACCCAGGTGTCTCGGTTCCTCTTCCTGCCAGCACCGCAAGCGCTCCCGAGTGTTTGCCAGTGCTCGGTCGGGTTCCCAGCCTGGTGTCTCGAACCTCTCGGTTCGAACACCAGAAGAAGCAAGGAAGAGATTCACTTTGGGAGTCCTGCGGGACTTCCAAGGGACTGACTCTCTTCCGGAAGACAAGTTGACCGATTCGCATTTTCCTGTGGGATCTTGTGTTTCGGGGGCCGCGAGAGCACGGCCTCTCGAGGCCATTCCCTCGTTGCCAGTCTTGGAAGTCTGCATCTAAGACTGGTTCTGTGCTTGGCTCTTTTTAATCTATTAGGTAACAGAGCAGCCGCTCCCGATTTTCGGAAGTCTCGTGGGTAGCTCAATTTATGAATCATGAGCGCTCTCCTTACGAGAGGCATAGGACGAGAGAAAGTGCCGAGACACCCACGTGTCTGGTTGCCGAGACACCCAGGTGTCTGGTTGCCGACGCCCAGGTGGACACCCAGGTGTCTGGTTGCCGAGACACCCAGGTGTCTGGTTGCCGGGACGCCCAGGTAGACACCCAGGTGTCTGGTTGCCGGGCCCTTGTGTCTGGCTGCCTGGTTGCCGAGACACCCAGGTGTCTGGTCGCCGGGACACCCAGGTGTCGGTGTACCGCGACGCCAGGTGTCTCGATTCTGCCCGCCAGCTGCTTCGGTTGCTCGGGGCTTGTTCTGTGTCTCGAACTTTAGGTTCGAGCATGCAAGATAGCAGACACAGAATTCCCTATGAGCCTTCTTTTCTCGAGGGGCCTTGGCCTCGGTTTCGGCCTCGAAGGAGTTTAGAGTTCGGGAAACTAGCAATTGTTCACAGCAGACGAGTCTGGCCTGCCCAGTTATGAGTCTGGCTCTGGCTCGGCTCGACTTGGCTTGCCAGACTGGCTCGGTTCGACTCGACATGGCTTGCCAGACTGGCTCGGCTCGACTTGACTCGGCTTGCCAGACTGGCTTGGCTCGTTTCGGTATAGAGGAATGAATAAATTTGTTTTTATTTAGCATTTCCCAACGTTTTGAGAGAGAGAGAGAGAGAGAGAGAGAGAGAGAGAGAGAGAGAGAGAGAGAGAGAGTGTAATTGTCGTAAGTGAGTGCTTCGGTTGTTGGAAGAGGGATGAGGTTGTTAGTTTGTTTACGGCGCTGTCTGTCTGTGGAATATGTGTGTGAGGATTTTTCGGTTTTGAAGGCAGTCTTTTTGAGTCTTGAGTCAGAGCTAGTGCTGGTCTGTCGTTGGGTTTGGACAGTTTTTTGTGCTGATGCAAAGTTGTTGTTTTCCCTTGTTAGTGTGCTGTTCTTGTTGCTGTATGTTCATGAGTCGTGTGTTTTTCTGTTTTGGTTTGGTTTGTGTGGTTTTGTGTGCTGTGTTGGCGACCGTGGACGCCTTACTCCATCTTCCAGCAACCGAGACCAGGGTGAGTGTTGTGTACTGTTTTTGTGTTTTGAAATTCCGCCACATAATATTTGGCGCTAACGTGGGGCAGCTGGTTGCAGCTGCAATTGAGGTTGGTGGCTGGTAGTGTGACTGAAGAGAAGGATGGAAGAGGAACTGGTAAGGTTGAGAGAGGAGAATACGTGGTTGAGGGGTGAGAATGAGAGATTGAGGAGTCAGTTGGAGGAGGTGGAGGGAATGCTAAGAAGTGCAAAAGAAGAAATGAAAGGGGGAGATGAAAGAGTCAGAAGAGAGAATGGAAGAGAGGATGGATAAAAGTTGGAGGAATGATGAGAAGTGTGGAAGAAATGATGAAAGGTATGTTCAAGGGTGTTTTTTGGAGAAGGGGCTGTTGGAGGCAGGTTCTCTGGAACGTGTGAAGGGCAAGAGAGAAAGAAAAGGAGGAAGAAGTGAGTGGAAGCGTGAGTGATGAAAGTGATATGGGAATAGGAAGTAAGAAACGAGGGAATGAGAGGCAGGGTAAGGAAAAGGGGAATGAAAAGCAAGGGAAGGAACAGAGGGAAAGTAAGGATAAGTCAGGGGAAGAAAAAGGGAAGAAGGAAAGGGAAAGAAAACTGGTAAGAAGGGTATGGAAGTGGGAAAGCCAGGAAAGAAGGGAGAGGGTGAAGGCAGTAGTGATAGTGAGGTGGATGGAGGTGGAGTGGATAAAAGTGGGATAAAAGAGGGGAAGAAGAGTGTAATGAGTAAGATGAATGTAAGTGCGGAAGTGGACTTTTGTATTCGGAAGAGGGTATGAAAGGGACAGAGCGAAAGTAGCGAAAGTGAGAGTGAAAGTGAGAAAGAAGAGAAAGGCTATGTATGTGAGGGAGGTACCCCGGTGTGAAAAGTATAATGAGTATGGAAGTAGGGATGTGCATGATTTCTTTTAGGAGTATGAAAGGTTTTGTCAGGATAAGTATGGGGAAAGTAAGAGAGTGTGGGCACGAGAATTAGGAGAGTATTTGACTGGGTTTTTACTTGATATGTATAGGGTTATTATGAGTAGGGCTGTACCGATACCACTTTTTCGACCGATACCGATACCGATACCGATACCTTGTTTCTGGCCGATACCGATACCGATACTTACCGATACCGATACTTATAAATTTTCACTTAAAATAGTTGAGAAATTATTTTGAAAACCTCAAGTTAGTATCAATTCTATGGACAATAAAACTTAACATTATATTTAAACAATAATCTAATATTTTGGCCATAAGTTTTCATTTTTCAGTGAAACTCATTTCTTAAAGTTAAGAATTTAAGATATTAGTTAAGATACCATTGATATCGTGATGCACATTGTGATGGTTAAATATCATAAATATAATGTAAAACTTATCAAACTAAAATTTATTATTTTTATACTTCATGCCACTGAATTAAGCAAATTTGAAATAGACAATATAGTTAATTAAACTTATAATTTTGAACTTAATGGACAAACTAATTTAACCAAATTCTTCTTAGAAATTAAAGCATTAAACAGATGACAATTTGTAACACATGTAACACTAGCAGTATAGAAGGATATTGAAAATTCCATGTTAAATTGTGATTAATTATATATTCCAATCAATGACTCCACAAACAAAATTCCTTTCCTTTGTAACTGACATTAATGTAACAATGTTTTAATTAACAGGATTAGCAAGTTTGATTAGTTTAAGGCAATAACATTAATTTTGTTCTATTAATTTTACTAAACTCAATATTTCAATTTTCAAATATACAGTGACTGCAGTCAACTTATCTATGAAATATGAACATGTGATGTGATAAACAAAATTAACAAACACAATTTCATCTTAATGTTTTGATAATTTCTGAAATTTGAGTATTAAGTATTAATAAGATTTCAACTTCTTAAGAAGCAAAAATAACTTTTCTTTCAATAAAGAAGTTAGATAAAGAAGTTAGATTAATTAAATTAGTATGTAAAATTCATGATTCTCAAATTATAATTGATGAACATTAGTTTTTCTCCTACTTCTGGTTTTAAAGAATTTCTATGGGGAGTGTAAACATTACCGCTTATACTAAACACGCGCTCACTTTCAATTGAAGAGGGAGGGGCACTGAGAAATTTGTTAGCTATGGCACTTAGATGGGGAGGAGTTCTTGTTTATTTTCCACCAATCAGTCGGGTTTTCATTTTTGGGCATAGGTTAAACGACAGATAAGTAGCTACCTCTTTCTCAATTGAGAGTGCTGTTGAAGATGACCGTCTTTTCATGGTATTCCCACTACCACTATGTTCCTTCTCCTTGGCATTTTCTCCTGCTTCTGATGTAAGTTGGGTTTTGCTCTCACTTTCAGCTGTTGCTTCAGCAATCATCATATTAAAACACGAATCGAAATCAAATGATTCTAATGTACTATTAGATGATGAGCCCTTCTGTGTTGTTTCATAACTTTCATTGACCTCACTTTCACTGGAGCTCAAATTACCTCGCACACTTTCAGTTTCATTAGCAATCATTTCTTTCCGATTTTTTTACCTCCTCCACGATTTTCCCTCTGTATATTTGCAATGCTAGTGGAACTCCCAAGAGATTTGTCAAACAGAGAATCCTGGTAACGGGGATCTAAAAATGTTGATAAAATGAGGCATCACTGTCAAGGTACTGGGTGAACCTTTTTGTCCATGGAGGTTTGGAGAGCTGCTAATGTGCTGTCTAGTCCACTAAATGCTTCTGGAGTTGGCTGCCTGCCTGATAAAAAGTTTGAGGAACTTGATCTGCGGGATTATGTCAGATGAGTTTGAGTTTCTACTACTCAATCTGTGTGGGGAAAATGCGGCGGTTAGTAACAAAGCAGCGTAAAACAAAAAAATAAAATGGAGAAAATGCAAGTAAAGTTGTACAATATTCAAAATGTGATTTATTCTATTTAAAATAAGACATATAGCTGGGGTTTGTTTTAAAATTAATTGCAATGATTCTACTTTTATATAGGGAATGAAAGATGGTAAATTTTACAACACATTTGGAATGTTGTGTGTGTATGTGTGTGTGCGTTTCTGTTTTGCATATTTTGATTCGAAAAAAAATTATTAATCAAAGCTGAACAGTGTTGTTATTCAACAATTATCTCTCTCTCTCTCTCAATGTGTGTGTGTGTGTGTGTGTGTGTGTGTGTGTGTGTGTGTGTGTGTGTGTGTGTGTGTGTGTGGATTATTTGCTTCTGGAATAATAATAGTTTTTTTTTTTTTTTTTTTTAAAAACAACTACTTTAAAACTCTCTCTCTCTCTCTCTCTCTCTCTAGCACTTTCTGTCTTTCTGTCTGTCTGTCTGTCTCTCTCTCTCTCTCTCTCTCTGGTTTCCAAGCATTGTTTCGGGAAAAATATTAATAAAGTTGATTAGCATGTTTAAAGAATATAGTAGTGTGTGTGTGTGTGTGTGTGTGTAAACTTTTCCTTCGGAAAAAATTGTTTAGCATGTTTATAAAATATTCAACTAGCTTTTCTCTCTCTCTCTCTCTCTCTCTCTCTCTCTCTCTCTCTCTCTCTCTCTCTCTCTCTCTCTCTCTCTCTCTGTCTCTCTCCTCTTTCTTTCTGGTTTGTTTATGTGAAAAAAAAAATGTTAGCATCCTTTCACTAATAAATAAAGATATTACGCATGACAAAATGAAATATGACAAATATTTTTGTAAATAAATTGAAGTATTCAATGATTAACTAATTTTATTCAATCTTACCTTACTGTTGTAGTGTGGAAAACTTTCAAGAGCTTGCACAGCTTTCCAATGAGTGACCATTTATTGGCACAAATACAGGCAAATCAACCTGTTTTCAGTGCAGTAACTGGAGACGGCAAACTTCTGCTCAAACATTCTTTCGAGCATGAAGTACTTGCCATTCCAGCGTGTCGGAACATCTTGAATTAATTTATGCTGGGGAAGGTCATTTTGTTTTTGCAGCTCTTCTAATCTTCTGTAAGCCTAGTTGTGAGTGGCTAAAATGCCCTACAATCTTTTTTTACAATTTGTTATGATATTTTTAATGATTCCCTGCTCAAAATGGCATCATGAATTATCAGCTGAATTGTGTGCAAAAACATGAGAGACTAGAATAACCTGATCTCGTTGACTCCTCTGACAACATCTCACCATTATCCCTTACGATGACATGAATTTTATATTTTGTATTTTAAAAATCATCAATTGAATCTTGAATAGCTTCAGCAATATTTGCAGCAGTGTGACTTCCAGGAAATGGTTTTACTGTAAGATTACTTGAGTTTGTTCAAAATTGTTATCCAAACAATGGCCAGTTAAACTGATGAATGAATAATTTGAATTATTAGTCCATACGCCTGTTGTAAGACTTATATTTTCTAAGCTTGATCTGTGACTGCTTTAATTTTTCCACAAGTGATGTATAAATGCTTGGAATTATGTTCTGCAGAAAAACTTCCTACTAGGGTATTTCATAGTTAGAGCACAGTGCTTCATTAATCTGGTAAACCCCAAATCTTCAGCGATGGAAAAGTGGTTGACAGTCGAGGCTATCATTTCTGCTATTTTATGATGAACAGCTTTGCTTTAGAACTGTTTATATCCCACAATTTTTTTTCAGCCTCAGACGCTCTCCTAATGTAAGTTGCTTCACTAGTTGATTGCTGGGATGTAGAGGGTCCACTTGAAGTTTCACTTTTTGTTTCTGCAAAATTAACGAAAGAACTCATCGGTGCATGACGCTCAGTTCAACATGCTCAACTGTTGTGCTCTCTCTCTCCCCTGACTTAAAAGATCGTCGTTGTGTTTAGATTGAGGTGCTTCTTTGACGACGGTGAAACTTTTCGCAGATTTACCTCCACGCGAGACACTGACTCACATTGTTTACAAATAGCTTTACTGGAATCAGAAGAGTCAATTGTATAAAACTTCCAAACAATACTACCGTCACAACGAGCAGAAGAAGCACTAGTAGCTTTTGACATCTTGATCTAATTAAATAGGTAAAAGTATCTGTGAAAGTGGTTTGGGGAAGATGCCCGTGAAGCAGTTGAGCAGTTGCACAATAACGACCTTGGACGCGCGCAGTCATCTGCACAACTGAGTCATGATGCACGCCTACTTGAGGTCACTGGTTACAAACCTTCAACATAGTACGGCGACAGTGACAGAAACTGAACACGGTCATTCAGTCAACACGTAGTCACACGACAGTGTGTCATAGGGGATGCACCACCTGTACGGCTTAGCGCCACGTTCGTACTGTATCTACTACCATGTTAGCAATTCTGTATTGCACTACTGTTGTGTATGAATATAATCATGTTTCATTATTTTTCATTCGGCATAAATTGATTTGTTTTCGCTATATTTGATAATTATGTAAACCCAATTTCTTTACAATATGCGCCATGTAGATAAGCTTTTTAAAGTATCGGTCTCCAAAATGGCCGATACATCTCTTTGACCTCCAAAATCAAAGTGTCCAGGCACAAGGTTTAATGAACTCTGGTTTGACTCAAACAAAAGGAGGTGTTTAATGGAGGCTTCATCTCAAGACTAATAATGAAGACTTACCAGGTGACTTTATATTGAAATAGGTAACGACAACAACGGTGACTGGTTTAGGAGAGACGCAAAAAAGAAGACCTCCCCTGGGGAGACCTATGTTATAAACATAACGTGAGCAGGAAAGACCTCCTAAATGTTGATTGGTTTACTGATTGCTGCGATTGTTAGTGATTGGTTGGTTGGTTGATTGTCGAGTGGCTGGATGATTGATTGGCTGTAACACATGACTAATAGTGGCTGCATATATTACACGCGAGTTAAACAATTCATTATTCATTTGTTTGTATCTAAAATGGTGAGACTGGCTTTATTCTATTTCAGACTTGACTTTCTGTCGAGAGAGAGAGAGAGAGAGAGAGAGAGAGAGGGGGGTCGAGGAGTAAGCCAATGCTAATGATACTTTTTATTCAAAGCCTGTAGTGTAGACTTATGTCTCATATATCACTTATTGTAGTGTAGGAATATCTGTTCAGATTAAGAAGCCGACATTATTTTTTGTTGTCGTCTGTTATTAAAGTTGTATGTTACTTGCTCATACTTCAATTGCGTATGATTTTTCTTCTTCTTTTCTTCTTCTCTCTCTCTCTCTAATGGCTATTTCTCCCAATAATGATACCATTAGTTTGGGTAAACAAGAAGCCTAGGCCTAAGTCGACTTAAACCAATGTTAAGTTTGAAAACATTTTGATATTCATATTTTAAACCATTTAAAGAAAACCTCTTCAGTTAACAATGTCTAAATCCCATTGTCATATTGAGAGAGAGATGAGAGAGAGAGAGAGAGAGAGAGTTGAGAGATTGGGCCTAAGCGCTTTTTGCCGAAGAACTTTTCTTTTTTCAGTTTCGAAACTATAGAAACAGAACTTGAATAGATCAAGAACTTCTATCAGTCAAATTTATCAAAGTTAGCGGGAAATTTATGCTGACGTCACGACTCGAGTTTCTCTCCTCCTCCTCCTCCTCCCCCTCCTCCTCCTGCCATCTCGAAATGTCGGTTCAAATGCTGTGTTATTTACCGGACGTCGATGGTATCGCGATAATAACTAATACGTGTTATCTATATAGATAGATAGATAGATAGATAGATAATATTCATTAAAAATAAAGTAGAATATCGCGTCAATCCAAAGGAAATCAAGCGGCAGTTAATTAATGTTTCATATAACGGGGCGATGTGAGAAGTGTGCACGATTGTAGCTCCCGTTTCCGACGCCCCCCCCCCCCTGTGGACACCCCCAGGGCCTGAATAATCCCCTTTCCCATTCGGTTATTCATTCATTCATTCATGAATTATTCATTACTCTTTGCATTCTCATTCAATAGAAGCTATTTCAAGATGAACACTGACCCAAGAGAAGCACATAGGTCTAGTTTGGCAGCTTTCCCACATCCTCTGTAGTTGGGTGTCACTTTAAACTCGTATTTGACTGCATCCCAGTTCAGTGGATTTCTATCACTTTTTCCTTAGTTCTCTCTCTCTCTCTCTCTCTCTCTCTCTCTATCTCTATATATATATATATATATATATATATATATATATATATATATATATATACATACATACATAATTTGTTTTTATTGTAAATATCGGAAATAGAATTAAACGAGAAAGTTATCGTTCATATTTCCTATCGTTTCAGCTACTCATAGTATGTTGATGGCAGTAGGAGGTCTAGGCATACGTGTGAAACTGATTGTAATTGATTTCTACTTAGAAGAAATGAATAGCAGCTACAGTAAGATTGACCCATGAATGCTTTCCAACGTATGCGGATGAAACCGGATGATGACATGCAAGGAATTAGATTAATTGTAATCGTCTGATTTCTTATGTTTGCATTTTGACATGAGATAGGTAGGTCTGAGTAAATTATGTTAAGCAATAATGAAAAGGATAAGAACAAAGGAGAACTTGGTCAATAAAAAGGAATAACGGGAATATTCAAATAAAGCAGATTACTATAGATATTGTCGATTTAAATATTCATTCACCTTACACATCCAGGAGAGTATACTGCTGAAAATAGACCTATGTAGGATAATCAGGTGTCAGAATCAGAAGTCAAATTTAGGTCTACTAAATGTGTCGTGCCAATTATTTTATTGAGAGAGATGATCAAAGGACAAAATTAGTTGAATTACTCTTTGCTATTTTAAAGAATATTGACAGGCTTAATGTATTATTTATCGGCTGTAGGTGGAGAGCGACGACACCTCAGTACTGTACGATAAGTTGGGGTACAGTAAAGTTGTGTCAATGTCAAGCCTCGAGCAGAAGCAAAGCCATATTCCAAATGCTTCTTAGGCTGTCACGATTGAAAAGTAAATAATCTGGCACCTGCATATGGCAATATTTCCATAACGAACGATGAATGAAGAGAGAGAGAGACTCTTTGGCCAGGTGCTAACCCTTTCACATCAATATGTCAAGATGATGACAGTTACGCCTTCATCCTCCCTCTAAGTGTAGACAAAAAAAGATCTGGGAAAAGAATTTACTGTGAACTAAAGTCTTACTAATACACTATATTTTCTTTATTGAATTGATATTCCTGCTGTGCTTACTAATATTAATATTTGAAAATCAGTACATCATTTATTTATCATACCCAAAACAAATAAACATACATATTACACATGCAAGAATTCTCTCATCACAGTAAGACAGAGAGAGAGAGAGAGAGAGAGAGAGAGAATTATTATTTTTATTCTTTAATCTTATTAAAATCACAATTTTTAAAATAAATTGTATTTTTCTAGCTATACAAACCATTAAACTCTCAAACAAGGTGGTTAGGCAGTAATTTTTTGTCCAGGTAGGTGAGAATACCCACCTGCCTGGATTAAACATTCCAGTTTGCCTTTCGGTCAAGGTTCAGATTGAGGGGTGGCATGAGGCGGGCGTAAAATGTAATGTAAAGGACCTCAGGTTTGTATAGTTAGGAAAAATACAATTTACTTCTAAAAATTTTGATTTGTTCCTTTATATTAGGAAGACTTACTGTAGGAGGGAGGAATCTGAGTAAGTCTTTTAAACTGACTGGAGTTCTGCACACCTGGGTTACTCCTCCTGGTCGAAAAGGAAGGGGAGAGTACCGTGCCTCCTGACATACTGATCGGGTGTAGGAACTGCAAGATCAAATGTCACATACTGGACCTTTCGCGGGTGAGGAAACATAACTCATGCAGAAAAGACTAGAAGAATCTGAAGTCGGAGCAGTAAGAAAAACCTGAGATAGGGTTCCCTTATTGCCAGTCTCTCCTTCCTCCCCTTGCTAGAGGAAGGAGCAGAACTGCTTCTGTGATTCTAGAAGAAACATAGAACGGGTGCTCGATTTGCGGTCTTACCGCATCAGACACCAGATCCAGCAAGTTGGTTCGAGTCCTATTCTCATCCCAGAAGAAGTTGGAGGGCGAGGAGGGAGGAGGAGGAGAAACCAGTCACTCTCAGTATCCTTCGCTTCAGAACCAGCACCTTAGGCGGGATGCTGTAGTCCTCTTGAAGGAGCTGGGTAAGAAAACACAACTGTTAAACCCCAGCCACCACAGGGCCAGGAAAAAGGTTCAGCATTTGCTGTGGGCGAATCACAGGAAGAGACAGGGGGTGTGGTCTATGGTCCATCTTGCTTCAGACAGACAGAAACTTCCAGAATGCGAAAGGATGGACCAAAACCACTGACTTACGTGAGCTCTCGGTTGGAAAATGCCCGGTGTCGTCATTTTGCAGCTGTCAGTGCCTCAACCGATCACTTCTCGAAGTCAGGAGAAGATAATGTCGCTAGACACTTCTTCCTTGGAAAATGTTGCTGAGTGAAAGCGTTGGCGACATCAGGTTAGGAATGTCAAACCTTTTGGAAAATCACCACAGCTCCTAATAGGACAAGGTAATGATTAATCTGGATCATACGATGACAAAAAGTCAGGAGGAGGAACAAGGACTTCGAACAAAACAATATATGCGATAGATTTGAAGTGCACTTACGACATCAGAGAAAGTTGAAATATTGATCCCCTTCACATGTTTCTTTCATCTTCGCCAAGGCTGGGCGAGATAAGAGAGCGGTCCTGAGGCACATCTCTGTCCAATGACTCTACGTAAGAGCGCGTACAGAGCGGGACAGGAACCCTAAACAAGAGTCACGCTACCACCAGGGCAGTTCCTGGGACAGCAAGGCCAGAAGAAGCTTCTCATCCATGGCTAAATCTCGACTGAGGAGAAAAGGCTACTTCAGATAGAAAGACTAGGTCGCGAGACTCGTTCTTCACAAATGAAAGGAAAGCAACCCTTAGGCGGAGAAGAGAAAGTCGGAGCAGAAGGCTCACGAACCGAAGAAGTTCTTTCATGACGCAACCAGCGAAGATCAGTCCCTGGGGCGGATGGTGTTGCGAGGACTTCAAGAGATATCCAGCTATATCCGTTGCCGCTCAGCCAGAAAGCCTATGCTTACAGGGAAAGCAGAAGGTCTCCCCAGTCGAACACAAGATTGTACTGCCTGAAGACCGCTTCTTGTGGTTCTACAGGAGGCTGGTCAAGCAGAACTCTTCGATGCCTCGGAAATGAGCTATCGGAGTCGGGTGGTGAAGTCTTCGCATTGTCATGTAACTCCGGGGTGAGCAGTGCTTGTGAACCCTAGCCAGGCTGAACAAAATAGAGGAAAAATAGATATTGATTTTTCCAATAAACACAGCATGCCTCACCGCGGCAACCTCTGGGTCTGGTCTGAAGGAGCAAGAAAAACACAGCTTGTGCAGGGAGGCAACAGAAAGACAGTGGATCTCTCAGTTGGAGCCAGTCTCTTGACGAATCGCCGTGAGGAAAAAGAGTGAAGAGCACATTCGTCCCGATCCTCAAACCCGGGGCCATGCTTCTAATACATTCCGAATGTATCTACAGCTAACCAGCTATCAAATTGCATAGTTCAGAACTGCTAAAGTACCTGCAAACGTCGACAGATGAAACAAGAGGAAAAAACGATTCCCTCTTGTTTTGTCAGCATATACCCTACTGTGGTTTTGTTGTTCAATGCGAAACCACTGATATTCAAAACTCATCCTGAATTCTACGGGAGGCCAAAGCGCTACCTTAAGTTCAAGATGTTGACGAGAGGGTACTAATCGTCTTGGTCACACACCCTCAAGACAAAGTCATACTTCAAAAAGGAAAAGAAGGATGGAGAATGGGAAGCAGACCTCCCTTCATTTCTCCACCATGGGAAGCTTCTGCAAGACTGACAGAGACCACCAAGACAATTAGCTCTGGCCGGGCTGGCATTTCCCGAATCGGGGGCCTGGGGAGAGAGGAAGCGCATGAAGTTTGATGAAGAATTGCCAGAAACAAGAGAAATCAATACTTCTCCTCAGAATCCATTCCAAGGTCTCGGCAATGTCCTACCAGCTCAGAGACTCGATAAGTATCATATCCATTTCATTCAGGCATGTGCAGTAGGAGGACTTCTGCCGGACTGATACTTCTTTCTCTCTTCCCTTCTGCCCTCCTGCCTTATGGAAAAAGAGGGTGGAAAGAGACACAGTTACGCGCACTTTCCCAAAAGGGAAGAAGAGGGCTATGTGTTCCGCACTCTTCTACCAAAGCCTGGGACTTCTTAAGAGTTGAGGGGGGCTGGCTTAAACTCAAGGTTGAGCCAAGATGACTAAGACCCTTAGGTCTTGGTCATTGTAAAAAGGACAAGGCAGTACCCTGGTGTAGACACTTGATTACCGCAGATTCTGGCAAATCTCTGAAGAAAAAGCAGAACCAAGTAAGGTCCGTTCTAAGTCCGAGCCAACTCAGGACTTGAAACTGGAGATCGAGTTGGGACAAGTCCTTCTTCTTAGCACTAAGAATTGCCCACAGACTGCCATCTGGTATGGAAGGCCCACTCCCAGATAGGACCAGTCTCTCTAGGAGGGCAGGGTTCTTTTCAGGAATATTAGTATCCGAGGAAAGAAAGCCTAAAGAAGTGAAGGATCATGGATCCATCAGGGAGACTGCCTGCAGGAAACCAGCAAGGTGCCTCCAAGATCGCCAGCCTCTGCGTTGCGGGAAGGGGCACCCTTCATGTAAAGGAGAAGCAGAGAAGACCAGTCAATGTGAAGCAAAGTCAGAACAGCCTGCAGTCAGCAAGACCCTCTGAGGCAAGAAGAGTGCATTACTCTGTCGAGGCGGGAAGCTTGGTGTCGGCCTGAATGAAATCCTTGGTCTGAAGAAAAGAATTCATCTGATGGGAATGCTCTCACAAGGACTGTAGAGCATTTGAAACTCTTGGCCTTTGGGAACTGAGGTTACAGCGTAATTTATTCATTGGTGAGTCCCTGTCAAGGATCCTTACTGACAAATCGTTGCGAAGTTCTCCAAGAAACAAGGGCGACTGCAACTATAAGAGGAAGACCCTCGCTGCTTCCTAAGCAAGAAACTCCTGTACCTCTCTCCTTGGAAGGAGACCTTGACAGATCCTAAGAAACCCTCCTCGACTACCTGGTTGTACCACAGGAACCAATAGAGGACCGACACCCCCAAAGCACTCACGCCAGTCAATAACTCCGAAGAAGACAAATTTGTCAGAGCTCTCTCTGTCCGTCTCACACCTCTCCGGAACAACCAGAGAATCAAGAACATGTGAGGAGAAAGGAGTCCCTACCCTACTCCAGACCAGTAAGACCAGCAGGAGGTGGACTGTAGTGATAATCCAACAAAGGAGATTATTGCCACATGGGGGAGAGGCTGCGTGCGGCAGGGTTCCTGTGAAGAGCATAAAATTCGCAACAGTGCCAAACCAAGCGGGGCGGTCGCGAAGCGACCAGGGCTGGGGCGAGGGCAAACAAAGTCGGTGACGACAAACCAAACCAATTGCCTGAACACAACCAGAAATGGACAGGCGGAACTTGTCTGCCATGAACTAGTGCTAATTTCGAACTCTAAACTCCTTGAGGCGAAAGCCTTGAGAAGAAGGTTTCAGAAATTCTGTGTGTGCTCTTCTATTGCAGACTAGTTTAGGAACACGAGATAAGAAACCTGGCCAAACAACCAAAGCTGGCAGGCAATATTGGAACACCTGGGTGTCTCGGCACTTTCTCTCATCCTGTTACCTTTAGCCACGAGTGCTAAACCTGATTCTGAGTCAAAGTGACCTGCGAGACTCCCCAAATGAGCGGCTGCTTTGGGACACCTAAAATCGACAGAGGCAGACGCGGAACCAGTCACAAGCAAGACTTTAGGTTGTAGTGCAGCTACTCTCGAGGAGCCAGCACCTCTGTTTAATCTGAGACACGCCAGAGGAGGATGCGAATGGTGGAGCAACCAACGAGGAAAACTTGTCTCCCAGAGTCAGTCCTTAGAAGTCCCGCAGTACTCCTGAGAGTCTCTCCCTTTCTTCTGGTGTTGAGCGACAAGATCGAGACGCCAGACTGAGAACCTGACCGGTACTGGTAGGCACTCGGGAGTGCTTGTGGTGCTGGCAGGAAAACTGGACACCTGGGTGCCTCGGCCCTTTCTCGCATTGCTTCCAAACTGGGCCGAGGAGAGTAATCTCCAGACCAGATCGGGATACTCGATATTCCACCAGTCTTGGGCACGCCGGTGGCTCATAAATGGCACCCACGTCTTAGAGGCGGAACCTCTGGGATTCTGAGAGCGGGAGGCATAGGCCTGGGCCTCGCGGCTGGCTCGAAACACAAAACCCAGGCTATGCAAATCGCTGTTAAACCCAAAAGGTCGGGAAGAACCAGCGAACCCACTGTCTCCTTGGGAGGCAGCAGTCCTAGATGTTCAGGGCATCAAGGGGAAGCAGCCCGTCCTCTCCACTTCAGCCGATGGAGGTCTATCCAGTCCCGAGAACTCCTCAAACCTTGGGAGGAAGGAAGGGCAATAGAAGACAATCGAAGAGAAGTTGAAGAGAAGACTGGCATTACTACTTCCCTGGACGACTTCACTTCACCTTCATCACATTTTCTACAGGATGGGGGCACAAAAACATTGTAACTTCAGGGCAGCTAGGCAGGATCACAATGGAGCAGCCAGGACATGACCACTAGGAGGGCAGCAGGCACGATCAGGACAGCGATGCAGAGACTCTGGAAGCGGTTTGGAAGGCGGGAGCTGGCTGACCGGGGAGCGTCCACATGAGCATCACCAGCAGCGGCAAGAATGATCGGACGTCTAGCGAAGGACGAGAGGAAACCGCCCAGAGACTGTCATTGAGTCAACGAGCATAACAGAAACAGCAGGAGCAGATGGACCACAGATATACACAGGCAGTGCCACGAGCATACATGAAGGCCAGCAATGATAACAATCAATCCACAATGGCGGGGTGAAGTCCAGAAACGATCGCCGAACTGTGCGACTAAACGGGTATTGTGGTCGATCCGAGAAGCAACACTATCACGAACGTCAAGAAACCTTCATGCAAAGATATCCCAGCCTGAGATATCCAGCCGACTACTGCTGGGCCTGCAATGCTCCTGTCAACCCGAAAAAGCAAGATGATTAGTAAGAGGGAGACTCCTCTACTTGGGGAACAGCCCACATGAGAGAGCCCTTGAAGGCGCCCAATATGGGCACCCCTGCGCAGTCTTCACCCAACGAGTGATGAAAGGCCGTGAGAGATCTCTGCCGAAGAGATAAGGGAAGAATCTACGGAGAAGAAGGAAGGAGGGGCCACCAAGGGGCGCGTGGGGCGAAACTTACGATGGCGCCATAAACCGCCCAACCAGCCCACAACTCTCCAGCACGGTGGCAAAACAACACAGCACAAGTAGAAGTGATCTTGCTTGCATGGAGGCAGGAGCCAAAGAAGGAGTGACTCTTACATCGATCAATGTTGAGGCTTGAAAGATATTACGTCCCAATCTACTATCTCCGAACATACAAGGGAACGCCTTCAGTATCTAAATAAAGGGCTACTGGATGAGATGCATTACTACTCAGTTATGCCCCTCTAAATATGCCCTTGGCCGTCAAACCCAAGACACAGATGCAGGGTAACAACGGCTTATGGAAGGCTATCACAAATCATGGGTTTGTATTAATAAATATCAAACACATGTAATATATACTCTAAAAATACAGAAAAGATCTAAGGATAAGGAAGGCTTAACAACAGTCATGCAAGATATCCGAAAACACATCTGCAATGCATGACGGCCAAAAGCAAACTGGAATGTTTACATCCAGGCAGGTGGGTATTCCTGCCTACCTGACGATAGTTACTGCCTAACCACCTTGTTCAAAAGTTTAATGGCTGTGTCCAGCTTCACCGTAAGTAAATTCCTAATGTAAAGGACCGATGGATTGTATATCGTGTTGGAACAAACTGTGATTTGTTCCGACACAATACAGGCTCATCGGTCCTTTGACAAACTCCTGGTGGAAGGAGGAATCTGGAGTGCGAGATCTATATGCACTGACTGGAGTTTACCCCATGCCTTGTGTTCCCCTTCTGGTTGATAGGCGAGGAAGGGGCAAAAACTGCCTCTGACAAATTGTTCGGTCCTTTTGCGCCCAGGTGAGGAAAGCGTCGGTTTCAGGCAAAGTAGGCTAGAGGAGGAACTTGAAAGTCTGTGACATTAAGGCAAATACGAGCAGCATTGGGTTTGTCTTGTTGTCATGAATCTCACTACTCCCCTTGCTAGAGGAAGGAGGGTTGCTTTATGATGGTGAAAGGAAACAGAGCGAAGCTCTAGTTGAGTGCTTACATAAGTAACCACCAAGTCCAGCGCATAGCATTTTATCCGTTTCCCTACCCGTAGGAAAGAGTCGAGATGAGGAGAAGAGAGATGAGTCAGTCTACATTCTTTCTCCCCCCATCACAACCGTACATCTTAGAAGGATGCAACTGTCCTGTTAGAGGAGCTGGGTAAGCTTCCCATAACTTGTTGAGCAGCCACCACAGGACCCAAGGAAAATTGTCCAGGACTTGTGACATCCTGAAGGTAGAAGGAAGTGAAGGTGGTCTGTAAGGATATACCCCGCCCTTCAAAGCCTTTGGTACTGACAGGTTCTTCCAGAATGCGAGGGCGGACCAGTGCTCAGGGCATGTAGTGCGATGCGGTTGATGCGATATTACGGTCGCGATGCGGTTTTTGGGGGATGCCGATGCGGTTTACGATATTCCAGTGCGACATTTTCCTCCGAGTTCCAGTGCGGTCTGAAAATGCCCAGATTTTGTGTAATCGATACCGCTGCGTGCAAATTCAGATAGTGTCGCAAACGGCAAACCCCCGCATGTTAACTGCCCAGGGTCACACACCTGGTTGACGAAGCGGTGACTCCCATAAGTATTAGGTTTGTGGCCACCGCAAAAGGCGAGCAGGGACCCCACTATTATCGACGCCGGCTCAGGTGAAGTCCATTTTCCCTTTTTAATGAGTTGGTAACTGGTAATACCTTTTACATGACCGTTTGACCTCTGCTCTGGCCTAGCTAGCTCTTACCAGTTACAGTTCTGGTTGACCAGCCTTGAGCACACGTGACAGCGCGTTTTAACCTCACTTCTTCAGTCAGTACTTGGTCTGCACACTGCATCCCAGCTCAGGTCAGGACACTGCGCCCGTGAGGAGACACTGAGGCCTGCTGACTGCTGCCATAAGACTGCCCGTACACTCTGCTTTTATTGCTACGGGCAGTACTCAGTAGAAGAAGCAATCATACATAAGGTAAGACTCAAATGATGTTCTCTTCCTTATTTAAAGAATTCAAGCAAAATTATAATAGTTTGAGAGAGAGAGAGAGAGAGAGAGAGAGAGAGAGAGAGAGAGAGAGAGAGAGAGAGAGAGATTTTTATTATTTCCAAACCAAGCAGGCACATTTTTTCGTTTTAAATCTTAATATGCTATTTTTGTCTTACAGAATCTCACAATGGTCGGCACCGAGAGTTTGTTGGTGTTGAGCTCTTCTCCATTCCGAAGAATTCAGCAAGTTGCCTTGTGTCTGGATGTGGTTACTCATACACACCAAAGCCCAGCGCAGAACTTCACTCAAAGCCGTTATGTGATCACCTTAAAAGGCGACATCACGGAGGAATATAAGAAACTCCTGGACAATGTCACCAAAAACAATCACGTCTAGGAAGCGGGAGAGAAAATATATCTAATTATTTTGTGTCAGTGCGATTAGCGAATTCGTGTGCAAAAGAAAGAAAACGAAAGTGAGAATACGCAATGAGTAAAGCAGAGATGCAGGGACTTATGCGTTGAAGCAGTTACTGTCAGCAGTTCTTTCCTCTGTTTTGAGAAAACAGCCACGTCCATGTAGGTCCCCATTGCAGAGCAAGCAGCGTGTCATTAGAAGTCAAGAGCTGTTTAGGTCTCTGACTCTTGAAGCGCAGAGAAAAAAAGACTTGGGTTGAGGACTGGGTTCGATAAAAAGCGCTTGGTTTGTGCGAAGTTAGATCTCTGCACCCCGGCGTGAAGCGATCATTTTCCTTGGTGAGCGTGCAGTCTGATATCAGTAGCAAGTTGAAGGTAGTGACAGCCTCCGTGAAATGACACAAGGGCAACAGCTGAAGAAGATCAAATCAGTTTTGCTAGCTTGTTTGAATAAGATTGGAGATACAAGAAAAACAAATTTTCGTTAACCACAGATAGGATCCAAACGCCAATCAAGTAGGAAAACTGGCCTTGAAGTGATACACAGGTGAAGGAAGAAGCAGTGAAGAAATTTTGAGTGACACTGAAAGCGATGATGAACAAGTATTGGAAGCTGCTGAAAATAAGTTGATGACTTAGTAAAGACATTCACTTAGCAGCTAAAAGTGTTTACATCAGTAGTGCGCTTTACACCATGCAACTCTGTGTGCATGATATTCTGAAAACGAACAGTGTCAAACATATCTTATGTAGAGGTGCGGAAAGTGGTGAACAAGGCGCGCCACACAAAGCCAATAAACAATATTCAAAGAACAGCTCCATATCCTTTAAAACTAGACTGTGAAACAAGATGGGGCTCAACGTATGATATGTTGGACAGTGTCCTTGAAAAAAATTATTCTTGTTAAATTGGCCTAGCTAATGAATCTTTACTTATTTTAGATGAAGATTGGGAGAAAATAGTGACCATAACAGAAGCTGAAACCCTCCATTGGCTACATGTGCACTACAGATGAAAAATCTCACAGCTGGAAGATTCCTTGCTCAGTGGGTTAAGTGCAAAAGTTGTTTTGGAAAAAAGCACTGCAGTCCACAGCACCATAGCCTTCAAATATGGAAAAGCGGCAAGATTCTCTGCTTAGGAACCCTGCTTTCCTATCTGCTGTGTATCTTGACAGAAGATATAATGTTCTCCTCACCGAAGAACAGAAGGAACTTAGTCAAATACATCTTCTTGGACTCTGGAAAAAAATTAAAACTATTTCTTCTACTAGTACTATGTGTCGGTCTCAGCGTGCTGGCGAGCGATTCATTACGAATGATAGTGATGGTGAGGTGACTCAGCACTTGGGTCAGTAGATATTGTGAAACAGTACCAGGTAGTGATGTAAGCAGAGCAACTGATACATAAGCAAAGAGAGTGAAGTGGCTGAGCATATCAAAATGTTTGCAAACTTCCGCATTATCGGTAAAAATAGATGTATTTTCAGTAGTGGCATTATCAACAAGAAAATTTAAAAGTCGCTGCTGAAGTAGCAGTTGTCTTTCATTACTCAACGGCGTAGGCGCACATTCTCTGGGTTGCGCTATATTCTTAATGATTTAAGACTAGGTCTAAGAGGATATTGTTGGCTGTAATGCTATTCATGCGCATAAACCTTATGAATACTAACACTGTATAACTGAACATTTTCCTTTTGTAACCTTAGCAAAAATAAAATTGTATTATATCATTAATGTATTACATAACACCAATCTTCTTGAAGTAGTAGTAGTAGTAGTAGTAGTAGTAGTAGTAGTAGTGGTAGTAGTAGTAGTAGTAGTAGTAGTGCCATGTTATGTCTATAAATGAACTGCAATTTAAAAAAAGTGATGCGGAAACAGTGCGAAGTGCGGTGCGATAAAATATGTCGTGCTAGTACGACAATCTGGTGTGTAATTTTTAGGTACTGTGCGGGGAGTACGATGCGGTAAAAATCATTGATACGGATACGAAAAAACAAATGGAACCGTGCCGTACTACATGCCCTGCCGGTGCAGTGGACTTCGCAGAAACTCTGGACAAGGCATACCGGTGTCATCTTCTCCAGCAGCAGAATGCTCTCTCCTTATCGTCTCACGAAGCCAGAAAGCAATCGTGTTCTTGGACACTTCTTTCTTGGTCGAGCCAGTACTAATGAAGTCATCGACACTCAGGCCGGCGTGAGTCACTCTTCAAATAGCACTGTTGATAACATGACACAACAGCATTTGGGCGTTATCACTGTGTTCTTTTGCCTCTCCTTATTCTTATTTCTCTCTCCTTCTCTCTCCTAACTTTTTCTCTTTCTATCTCTCTCTCTCTCTCTTTTCTATCTAATTTCCCTATCTATTCTACACCACAACACATGGAATTTGCCACCACATCAAGACCAAGGCCCCCCGACGCACGCAAAGTTCTGGAGGCTTACCCCTTGGCGCCTTCAGGAGACCAGGGACGCTTTCACCAAGATGGAGCATATGGGCAAATGTAGAAAGGCCTCCAGCCCATGGGCCTCCCCCCTCCACATGGTGCAGAAACCAGACGGCTCCTGGAGACCCTGTGGCGAGTACAGGTGTCTCAACCTTGCCACAGAACCAGACCACTACCCTCTCCCAAACATGCAAGACCTCACGGCCTCTTTCCATGGGACCAAAATATTTTCTAAATTGGATCTTTTAAAATCCTACTTCCAAGTACCAGTAGCTCCAGAGGATACCCCCAAAACCACCATCATCACACCCTTCGAGTCCTACGTCTTTGCCTTCTCCACCTTCGGCCTGAGGAATGCAGGGGTGACTTTCCAGAGACTGATGGACAGCATCCTGGGGGACCTGAACTTCTGCGTCTCCTATGTCGATTACATTTTAATTTTTTCCAGATCCCACAAAGAACACCTGCGACACATCTGGAAGGTCCTGCAGCGCCTGCAGGAGAACGTCCTCGTCGTCAGGTTCGACAAATGCACCTTCAGCGTCGAAAGAGTCGACTTCCTGGGCCACGCGGTATCCCCGGGAGGCGTCTGCCCACTTGCATCGAAAGTCGAAGCCGTAGCCAGGTTCCCCACCCCTACCTCTGTCAAGGCTGTACAAGAATTCCTCGGGATGGTCAACTACTGCAGGAGGTTCATCCCTGGGGTCGCGCACACCATGGTCCCCCTGACGGAGATCCTGAAGGGCCATCCGAAGACCTTAGTGTGGGGCCCTGACCAGCAGCGGGCCTTCTCCCTGACGAAGGCCGCCCTCGCCACGGCAACAACCTTGGCCCACCAGGACCCCAATGCCCCCCCTCCAGCTAACAATGGACGCCAACAACGTTGTCTGTAGGGCCGTCCTGGAGCAGGTCGTCGACGGAGCCCCTCAGCCCATAGCCTTCTTCAGCAGGAAGCTCAGCCCCACTGAGTCCCGTTATAGCACCTTCGACAGGGAACTCTGCGCAGTGTACTTGGCGGTACGCCACTTCAAGTTCCTCCTGGAGGGCACGCCCTTCACAATTTGGACGGACCACCAGCGGCTGGTCTGCCTTCACAAAGCAGGGGGCCTTCACAAAGCAGGGGGGATGCATGGTCCTCCAGGCAGCAACAGCATCTCGCGGCCATTGCAGAGTTCACCTGCACCATCAAATACCTCCCCGGCAGGAAGAACCCTGTAGCAGACGCCCTCTTGAGGATCGAACTCAATGCAGTGCAGCTCGGGATTGACTACGAGGACCTCGCCCGGGAGCAGGCCATCGACCCAGAGGTTCCAGCTAACCGCACCGCCATCACGTCGCTCAAGTGGAAGGACGTGCCCCTCACCCCTGGGGGGCCAACACTGCTGAACGACATAAGCACCGGCTACCCCCACCCCCTGGTACCCACCTCCCGCCGCTGTCTGGTCTTCGACATCATCCACGGGCTGTCCCACCCCTCCGGCAGGACGACAGCCAAGCTGCTGGCAGAGAAGTTTGTCTGGCATGGCATACGGAAGGACGTGACGACCTGGGCGAGGCAGTGCATCCAGTGCCAGACCAGCAAAGTAGGGTGCCACACCGAGTCGGGGGTGGGTGACTTCCCCCAGCTGGGAAGGCGTTTTGGACACATCCATGTCGACGTGGTGGGCCCCCTTCCCCCATCAGGCGGGGCCAGGTATCTTCTGACAGTTGTCGACCGCTCCACCAGGTGGCCCGAAGTGACGCCCATGGAAGAAGCCACTGCCAGTGCGTGCACTGAGGCCCTCCTCTCCAGCTGGATCAGCCGGTTCAGTGTCCTGGACCATATAACAATGGACAGGGGCCCAGCCTTCCTGTCCGAGCTGTGGACTGCCCTGGCATGCCTGCTGGGGACCACTTACCACAGCACCACCACCTACTACCCCACGGCCAACGGATTGGTGGAAAGGTTCCACAGGTCCCTGAAGATGTCCCTCATGGCCCGCTGCACAGCCAAGAATTGGAAATACCATCTGCCATGGGTCCTCCTCGGGCTGAGGACCGCCCCCAGAGCCAACGGCGACCTGTCCACAGCAGAAAAAGTCTACGGGGAGTCTCTCGTAGTCCCGGGTGAACTCATCACGGGGGATCACCACAACCTGATGACCCAGAGGCTCCGAGACACGGTTGGAAAGTTCGCCCCCTGCCAGCGGATGTACATCGACAGGACGTCCCCCTTTTTGCCTCCCAGTCTGTCCTCCACCACCCATGTCTTCGTCAGGAACGATGCCGTCCGCCCACCCCTACCCAGGCTCTACAGGGGGCCCTTCCTCGTGCTGGAGAGAAACAAAAAGGCATTCCGGCTGGCCCTGCACGGGAAGGACGACTGGGTGTCGATAGACCGCCTCAAGCCCGCACTGTTGGAGAAGGTCGTTGGCGACACCCCTCAAGGCCCTCCGCAAGAGCTATCACCCCCGCAGCCCACCCCACCCACAAGAAAGTCGAGTGGCCGCCCCCGTAAGGCCTCCGGACCCAAGCAGCACTGCAGCCAACTGCTCCCACACGTAACGCACCCCCCAGCTGACGTGGAGCCGTGGCCCTCTCCACCGCCCCAGCAGGTACCTGCTTTAATCAGACATTACCTGCGTCTTTGGGGGGGGAGTATTGTAAAGTCCCCGCTCAATGGGTTTTCTTTAGTGAACCTCCCATTTTCTACAGTGCCTTATCTCCTGACCCTAGTTCGCAATACGTAGCCATGTTTTACTTATGTAAATATGCATAAGATTGTATGTGTCAGAGCATTTTTATGTCTAAATCTGTTAATTTTATTTGTCACACTGTATTTACCTGTCATTTCACATTGAGAACAATTGACCTCGGGTCACCTGTATATCCATGTTTGTCTTTGTACTGACTTCCATTTATAAGCAGCCTGCTCCTTAATAAACTAGCAGTCAATGTCTACCTCCTCTCTTTTTTACCTTACAAAGCACTCAGTACAACAGACAGTTTATATTATGAATATCTTCCCCACTACACACACACACACACACACACACACACACACATATATATATATATATATATATATATATATATATATATATATATATATATATATATATATATATATATATATATATATATATATATATATATATATATATATATATATATATATATATATATATATGTACATATATACACATATTTATATATATATATATATATATATATATATATATATATATATATATATATATATATATATATATATATATATATATTTCCATGGAAGCATTCACTTTAGTGGCATTAATTTTCTTGTTCCACAAGACCTAAGACTCATTATTTGAAGAATGAGAATAAAAACGTTTATCATCAAGCAGTTTAAGGAAACAGGCGTGATATATCTCTAAAGTGTGTAATCTTTTCCCATTTCGTCAAAAGATGTTTGAGTTGTGAATTACTTTACTGAAAACGACATTATAAAAAAGCTTTGTCATTTAAATTGGTGAAAATAACAAAAGTTATTTTTCTCACTGGGGAAAGAGGATAGCTATGATATAGGAAACTTCTTCCCATTTTCCATCTTCCCACTGCTGTCTGGCAGGCTGCCTTATTTAGGAGGGCCTCTGTCCCATATTAACATGTAATTAAAAGTTTCCGCTTTGAACCTTCAAATCACAACACCACTCTTTGAACATGAAGAAGAAGAAGAAGAAGAAGAAGAAGAAGAAGAAGGGAAGAGGAAGGGGAAGGACGGGGTGGGGAGAGGAAGAGAGGTGAATCCTCACTATAATATGAAAAAGAAAGGCAACCTCTGTTGCAGGAAGGAAATTCAGAGAAAAGTACATACTGTTATTAAACACACAGCCCCATTTTGAACTGCAGAATAATTATAAAAATGTTGATATGGTATAAATAGAAAGAATAATGTTGAATAGACATTGCTCTTACTGCTTTCACAACGACTATTAATTTAACAATCCCACAGAATTATTCTGGGTGAATAATCATCCTGAGAGAGAGAGAGAGAGAGAGAGAGAGAGAGAGAGAGAGAGAGAGAGAGAGAGAGAGAGATCATGAGGAGACCTTACGATACAAAAGGGTGTGTGTTCTACTCAGTTTCCCTTTTTAATTAAATTTTTTTATATCATTGGCATTACGTGAGAAGTGATCATTACTGATGTGAAACAAAAGGAAATTCTCTCTCTTTCTCTCACTTTTCATTGAGGAGGGTGGTTTGGAGACAACTTATAATCTGAGATGGCAAAATGATAACTAAACAATATAAAAGGGAGTTTTCCCTCTTTTTGTCCACAGATTAAGAATATTTCATCTTTATCACATGCGTGGTTTTCGAGAAATGTTAGAGTAATATACCAAAACTTAATATAAATCTATTTACTGTAATGAATTATTTACCTAACTTTAGTATTATATGCAAATTCTTCAGATTAAAGCCATCCTCAATCACATCTTGTAAAATGTCCTGTCAGGTAACATGAAATCCAGGGACACTGGAATGAGAAAAATAGTCCGCAATATATTGTTGAGAACCAGTTCGAATAAGAATGAATGAGATTGGGTGGGCACTCGGGAAAGGCCGCCAACGCCTATAGCTTCTCGAGACCCTCCATATTTGGTGGGGGGAGACCAAGCATCAACATGGTGAAAGAAACCAAATATCTCCCAACCACCATAGGGAGAAATTTAAGAAACTGTCCTATGCCAGACACCAACGAGAGAGGGAGAGAGCACCGGATGTCGGAGGCATATCACCTGGACGATCTATAATACCTGAGCCAACCCCAAGTACCAACACCGATTAGGCCTAGAAGATCGCAATGCTTCCGGGACTGATTTCTTCATCAACCCATGACCAAACTAAATGCAGCTCACTAACCGGCCTGTCAACTGTATAAACCTCCCCCACCTCATGTAACTTTCATGGCAATCCATTCACTCTTGGAAAATGATCGCTAGAACGCGTTCGAAACACCAGAGGTAATAGTACTTTATATGTCCTTTGGAAACTCGATACACCAGCTACACACTGACAAAAAGAAGATAATAAGAATAGAGAAGACACTACATAAACTGAATGCCGTAGAAACAACCATTATTTTCAATGCTACTGCCTTTATTGAAGGTCTCCTTCCTAATTATTATTATCATTATTATTACAGTATTATTATTTTAACCAGATCCTTATAGTAGAATTTTTGACTTTCACTGGACTGGAGGGAAGGAATTCTCGTTATAGGAAAAAATGAATAAAAAAGTTCTAAGAACTATAAAATGTACTGTACATGTATCTTATTTATTTATGCCTAAAGGATGGCTGATCAAGCATCAAAAGTTTGTATTCTTTCATGAATGATTTGTACAAGGCTTTCTTGGTTCTTGAATTAATCCTGAATGGTATTGTTATGGAGACAATTTAGGGTATATGAAGAATTCTGTGAGGTGTTTCTAAATACTGTATCCTCCATACTAAGTTTCTAAACAAAGCTCTTCCTTTCCTGTCCTCAGCAGAATTTTCACAATAAAAACAAAATGAACATATTAAGGATATAAAACAACACATTTAGCAATACACAGGATTCATTCTGGTGGAAATGAGTTGCCTGCACTTTATTATAGGACTGGACACATTTGGATAAGCCACTTATACAGTACGAGGCAAACCGATTTCAGATCCACATAATAGTCTCCAGTTATATTTTTTCCTCAAACTAAGAAATTCATAGTTAATTTTTTATTTTAGTGTTGTTTGACCATCTAAGAATATTATGACCACTTGCGTAAATTTTTCACATTAGATATGATGGATGGAGGATCCAATCCACCAAAATTCCTTTTAGTTTTAAAACAAAGTGATTCTAAAACAAATATATATATATATAACTCAGATCCACTATACAGTATTTATATTTGATTGTTTTCACTGATTATATTGGTCTAAACTTCAATTGAAAACATCACATGAATATTTCAAATTCATACTTATACTATATCTAGAATATTTAGTTTACTAACTTAATAAAATAATACTCAACTTTAAGCAATACTTGAAGTGTATATGTACTATACATACTACAGTGTTGGCATAAATATGCACTTTATGATAATGGTTGGTTTTCATTTTACATATTTTTTTTAGGTATAGGCACAAATGACTACTTTGTTTGAGAATGGCTAAGCTTCATGTACAATCTGTAGGTTATACTGTACATACAGCAGCAGCCAATGGGAGCTAACAGTAAGTGTTATCAATTCCATTTTTTTGAAAAATGTAATTATTCATTCATGCTTTTGGTTTTTAACAGGAAGCTTCTTGCAGACTTAAACACAAACACTATTATACCGTAATGGACGAAGTTCACCATCTACACACTGATGATAAAAATACTGTACCCTTATAATCAGTAGTTATTATTACTAGTACATTTATTATTATTAATAATTGTTATTGGTTACTATTATCCAAAGGTAGAAAAATACTGGGTGACTCTGCGGCCTGGGATATTATGCCATAAGGATGGACAATATAATTCTTTGGCACACTGACAAAATTGCCTGTAAGTAAATACTGATCAAAATACACCAAAATTAGGTATTATGACCAACCTTTACCACTTGTATGTGGGCAGTCAAAAGTGTTCATTAGAATTACTGATGACCATAACTAGTGTTATACATGATTAAAACCAATTTCAACATTGGCAAAACAATCAGTGCATTAAGTAATCCAGACATGAATACTTTTAACATCTCACATGCACTGTGCAATTTTTTTCTTTGGATACTTCCATTATAGTCAATACAGCCTTATTCTTTATTTACAGTACAAGCAAATTAACAATAAAAATATGACATATCTTAATTAACACTATACTGTAATATGAATATCTGTTACTTGTTGAACACATTGCACAATACATATCAGTAAAACTTTGTTTTGTGATAAAATGTGAATAGAATTTACATACTGTATAAAGTTAAACACAATTTCTTTTAGCTTTTGAAATTCTTTTTCTTATCAGACACTCAAGAATACTTGGAACAATTTATATAATGACTTTAAAGTAGCACAATATAGTTAATCTTGTTTATATTAACAGAAGCAATCTGAACCTTAAAGTACCTGATAACAAGCAGCATAAATCCACTGACTTTGTCATCCTAATCATCATTATTATTGTTAACATTATCATTCTAATTATTATTTGGATGTGCAGTAAAATACTTGGCACTGCAGAGGAAGCAATCTTTTTATAATGCATGGAATACAGTATAGAAATACAGTATACATATTCTAAATGTAACTAATTTTTATCAAACTGACTAGAAACAGACTAGAAGTTACACAGGACTTTTTTGAAGATTGCTGATAGATAAAATGAAATGTGCAGGGGTGTAGTGGTAAATAAGAGGAACTCAAGTGGAAACATATCTTGTCTAGAGAGCAATACTTTATGTATATTAGAAACAGAAATTAAGAAAAATTTCTCTGAAGTAAAACATGAGACTGACAAGAACTGCATGGCTGTTCTTAGTAGAGTAACCTAGAAGACACAAAAATGTCTTACTTATACCTCTAGTGCATTGTATGATTGATGTGTTGCTATACTTGAGTCTTATTTACATCTTATATTGGAATACAACCTATTTTCTATGCTTCGTCATAAAGGACTGGATTATGTGCTGAAAGATTTTTCTCAAAAGACCCCTGGTGCAAATCATGAAAAAATGGCAGTAAGATTTTTAAGGCTATTTAATACATAAAAGTGTTTATAAAAGATATATTGACCATACCAACACTGCTTTCCAATACAGTAAATTGATTAGGTAGTGGTGTATTTTATACTCCAGTATTTTTAAGAGAACATCGATAACAAAAAGATTGTAAAGGTCAAAGGTATAAATATGTAATGGAATTATAGTTTTTAATAAAATTATGTTGAATTTCATTAAAATTTAAATTAATCTGATCTCACCTAGGTGACAGTCATGTAAACACCAGGTTGAAATGAAACATTCCATTACCATTACAAAATTTATGATACCTAAGGCCTCTTTGTTTTCACCAAGCATGGAACAAATACTGTAATGCATAAAAGCAATTGAAGGTAGTTTAGTACCTTTGTACTGTACTGTATACCTTGACCTGTATGGGTGAATATCTTGAAAGATTCTAAACAATTAGATTTTCTACAAAGAACTTGGCAACATTATCATCACATGATATCTTTATGTTGAAAGAATAAAATACATCCAGTACTATAAGTACTTTTCATCTTTACATTAAGATTAATGATATAGTAACCCAAACTGGGACTGAAGGGGAAAGCTAACAATACAGTTGCTCCATAATATCCATTTTTCTTAAGAAAATATTTTAGTAAAAGAGTTCAAGTACGCACTGTATAAAGAAAAAAGAAAGTGCTAGTAATACTTCATCACCAGAGAAAAAAATCCTTAGAACATTATCAAAGTTTTTTCATTATTCTCAAGCACAACCAGCATGGTTGGTATTTTGATGCACAAGTAAATTAAGTTCTTCAATTTTGGGGCAAGACCTTTCCTCTGACTAGTATTGCAATTGGCAGTCTTTTTTTTTTTTTTTTTTTTTTTTTTTTTACCTTTGTCTACACTCAGTAGAGTACAACCGAATCACAATATGAGTTATTCTGCCACAGTTCACTAAAGACTGCACTAATCACAATACAGTAAAGGAGGCCAGATGAATATCTTTGCTAATTTCTTTAAACTGTCTGTCCAGATAATCAACATACTGTACTAGTTTACTGGACAGATACAGTATATAAAATATGTGTTAGTAATTTAATTATCATTATACCACATAGTAAATGAAGTGAATTATAGTTATAGATACTGCAGCACTAACGCAAGTGCACTCCAAATGAATGCATATGATGATTAATTAATGCTGTGTGTTACTTTACTGACATTCATCAAATTAAGTAAACAATGTACTCTGCTTGCAAGTGTACTGATAAAATTACAAGTGCTCTTTTGAAATGAGACAAAGGTGATGCATTATATACAAATCTAGAAGTTTCATGTAATGCTGTATATAAAAGACAGAATATATATCTTGAAATAAATATATTTCCAGTAAATATATATCTTGTTGTAAATACCAGCTACAGAAAAGAGAAAGGAATGCTTACTTTAAGTACTTAGCACTGAAATTAATCAGCATCAGGAAAAGATACACTAACCAAAATTTGACAATAAATACTAAATTCTCATACTGTACATTAGATATACTGCAATAAGAATACAGACAACAACAAACACTAGTTTATGAAATTATTTATCTAAACTTTATATGCAAAACTACTTGATCTAATGATATAAATCTTATGAAAATGTAACCCTAAGAAATACTGTAATGAGAACAGCAACAGTGACATAATAAGCTCTTTATAAAATTTATATCTAAAGACTAGTGCCCACTAGAAGGGGCAACTTTTGGTGGCAAAAATATATATATTGAACACTTTATCTGCAATATAATCTCACACAAGGAAACAGTCAACATTTGATAAAAGAATAAAAATAGATATTATTGCCAATAGATGTAACCATGAGTTTTTATTCTTGAGAAGTTCCTACAAGGTAGAAGCTTTCACCTTGCTAATATGATGACTCATACAGGAAAACTTATTCTTATTCAGCTAAATGGCAGAAATACTGCTAGTGTACAGACAAACCACTTTACCATGCTCTCAGTTTGTCCAATTTGCAATATATATATAACATGGCTACAAATCTCAGTAATCCCAACATATACAAATTTTTCACAAAATTTCTTTATGCTTGTAAAGGCAACATAATTAATTTGTGGAATCTTAGCATTCAGAAGAACGCACAATCTTATCTTTAATGCTACATGTTGGACCCCATATTCCTCATATCAACTAATAAACAGCACACTAAATGTTAATCATTATGCAATAATCAGTGATGGTGTATGAAAACAAACCATCTATATAACCAAATCACCACCCATTGTGATTAAGGCAATATCCAACATACAAAATCTGTTGGAATGTATCGGAATTTCAACCACTCACACAGGCTACATATGAATATCAAATATCTCATTTGTTGATGGAAGTATCATTACTCATGCATACATAAAATCATATTCTCACCTATTTCAAAATTCAAAACATATAAATGATTATGGTCCAGTTGGCTAATAAAATAAATTATGAAATATCAGTGACGATGGAAGCAATGAGAATGATTATCAGTTCTGTGATGATGAAACAAGCTGTATGTAGTGATTGATGTTTGTCATGTCCTGTTTGATACTGTGAGATGAGGGAGGATGATTGAGGCTGGGTTACGTGATCACAGGCGCTTATTAATTCCCGCTTGACCAGAGACTGAAACGTTTTTCGGGTTAAGCTGGAGGGTTGATGGTTGTACTCAACAGAAGAATTCCATCTTTTTCCACATTTTGTATTCTGCTTCTGTGTTCTCATAAAACTGGATAGCCTGTAAAACAAAAGTAATACAAGTCTTGATAGCCAGTAAAAACAAATGGGAATGGGATGGTTTTGCTGAGACTAGTAAATTTACAACTGCTTCTTATTTAGAGTTTAACTTTTATCCTCACGGTGATACTATATGTTATTTATAATACTCAAACACTGTAGAGGATCATGAATAACTAGAAATAAAAATCTTGTGTAATGTATTTTCTAACATCTAATGTACTGCCAAAACATTAATGCTTCTCTGTACTAAGTGAAAAGATAAATTTTAAGCAGCTTAATATACAATTCATGAAAATTCAATATACTGTACTGTAATAAAATAAATTAAGGATATTAATAATGCAGTACTTGCTATCTGAAAATGTTCAAATTTGCATTTTTGCTAGATATACAAACCTGAAGAGTTTTATATGGATATCATTGGTGAAAGCTGGTATACTTGTTGAGGCTTGGTAACAAGGTAGTTGAATAGCAGGAAACAAATGAGGGCTGGGGGACCCACCAACTCACTTGTTAAGAAGCATTAATTCTTCTTTTGGCAAAAGTAACAAATGTGGGGTTGGTTAGAAGTGAGAATATAAATGACTAAAGTTTTGTATATCTATGAAAAATGTATTATCTTAAAAATTTATTTGTTCCTATGAGACTAAAAATCTTCCATCTCTTAAATAGATACTCACTCTTTAGGCAGGAGATGATGATCAGAGATCATGGCAGGAGGTGATCAGAGATCATGGCCTGTGTTGCTCTCCTTCCCAGAAAGGAGAGCAACACAGAAAGGTCTGCTTCCTGGTCACATATGTAAGCACGGGAAGGACGGCTCCAGTGATTACCAGTACATCCTGGCATATGTAATGTCAAGGATGAAAGGGCCTTGTGTCTGAGTTTGACTAGTTTATAACCCCACTCTAGGAAAATGGACATGATGTTTCCCATTTGAGACAAGTAGACCAGTTCTACCAATTATCCCTTTGTTAAAAGAAGGATGAAGGGTGTCAAATCTACCAACTAACAAAAGTCAGAGATTGGAGGCTCTTTTGTAATTAACCTGCACCTGGCTCAATAAGCAAGAACACAGCCTTTGGCTGCTAGGTAGAAGAAAAGTGGTAAAGAATACCACTCAGCCTTTGTATGCCCTTTCCCTGCTGTAAACCTTAGGTGAGATGCATTTCTGCATGTAACTCATAGACACAGAAGCATTTCATCCTGAGTATCATCAACAAAATCTTGAAGGGATGGGATAACGAGAAAGACACTTATTTCTTATCAAGAACTGACAGCTTCTGAATTTTCAGCCTGAACTCTGAAATGAACCAGAATAAAATGAATCCTGTCCCCCCAAGTGCTGCACTAAGTAGGAGAGACCATGCAATTCATCTTCTCTCTCTGCCAGTGATAAGGCTAGCAGGAAAATAGTCTTGGGCATAACATCTGCCTGAATCCTCTCTCAAGGTCTCATATTGTGCCTAGGTATGACTAAAAGCCAGAAGACATGGGGAAGGGCTCAGCAGTAGTCCTTAACTGTGGAAACATGTAGAAGCTTCTCTCAGTGGAGGTAGGGTAGAAACTCCACAATCTGCTGAATGATGTCTCTGACCAGAGATGCCCCTATGACCCCAACTACCCCAGAAGACCCTCCTTGCTTGGTGAACACCTGTCATACATCTCCTGCCATGCCTGAATCTTCTGAACAAGCCTGAGAGAAAAGCTTCTCATAAGGTGCTTGACTGCCAAAGTAGTGTGGGTCATAGGGGTAGTTTTCTCAATGCCTTGACAAGAAAGCCCAGTAGATTGAGATACCACTCTGTCTTGGGCAACAAGGAGCCACCAAGTCATTCTGAGACTGGAAGTGACCAACATTTGGTTGTTCACTTGACAGATCAAGCAAAATAGCAGAAAAGCATAAATGGCGAGGTTTTGGAAGGAATTTTCCAACATGGCTAAGGGGTTTGGTACTAACGAGCACAACACCAGGATCTTCGTCTTTAGAGGGTCAACCACTGGGGTTCCCCCAATTCTGAACAGCTTCTCCTCTACTTGCAAAGTTAGGGATCACTCTGTCCCTACAATCTGCCTTGGAGACTAAGCTGATTGACCAACACATTCCAATAGCCTAGGATGTACCTGGCTGACAAATAGACATAGGGGCAATCTACCCACTTGTACACCTGCCTTGCCAATCTCAATATATGACACCATGTTTGTGTTGTTTATCAACATAATTGAGTGCTCTGTCTACTGACCCTAGAATGCTATCAGTGCTACTAGACCTGTTGCTTTCGTACCTTGCGAACATAGATGTGCCAGTGAGAATCCTCTAGAGTCTACAAAAACAAGGCACCTCAACAAGAAGGCCCAGTACACTGAGATACCACCTGGCTCATGGCCAACAAGGTGCCATCTGGGTCATTCCAAGAATGGAAGTGACCAAAACTTGTGTGATCACTTGACAGATTTGGAAATACATCAGAAAAGTGTATATGTTGAGATTGTAACACACAGCCAGGGAGTTCGATACTGGTGAGCAGAACATGATCATCTTGTTTATCAGGTCAATCACTGGAGTTCCCAAATCTTGGACAGCTTATCCGGTACAAGTGGGTGTAGGGACCACTCTGTTCCTACTATCTAACCTCGGTGACTGAGCTGATCAACCGCCACATTCCAACAACCCAGGGATGTATCTGGCTGATAGGTACATGGTGTGGTGCAGTGCCCACTTTTTTACTTGCTTTGCCAACTTGCAGAGGGGGAGGAAGACACTACCCCTTGCTTGTTGACATAAAACACCACAGTTGTTTTGTCACTCATTAGCAAAACTGAGTGTACCATCTTCTCATTTTAGATTTCTTCTGTGCCAAAAGTGCTCCTCCTATTAAAAGAACATTGATATGTAGTTGGGAATCCTTTAGAGTCCACACAATTAAGACGAACAAGCAGCTCAGGTTTGCACATCACCCTACCTTTGATTAGTCTATCAACAGAAGCATTTCCAATTGGGAAGAGTTCAGTGGAATATCCCATGATGTTCCCATTGTCTTACAACCAGGCAAGATTGCCCCTCACTTCCCTAATCAATGGAAGGGAGCACGTGACCTGCACTGCATCAGGCACTACTGAAGCAAATGCATCAGGGGTATGAGTTTCTCCATAGACAACAGATTTCTGAGAAAGATTTGCCAAAGCTGAACTGGTTGTTCATGTTATGACAAACTGCGTTGGTACCTCCCTGAGTCTGTTAATCTGAGTGTCTGCAGGACAAACTCTCACTGCCTACCATATTCATCAACATGCCTTGGTAATTGGTTTGCTCTCTGGGTTGGAGATTAGACCTCTTCCAGTTTATCACATCATGACAGATAATGACAAAAGGAGAGAAGTCAGTCCTGATTATGGAGCAATTGCACCTTGATGGACACAGGATCAACCAATCTCCAGTATACCATAACAAATGGATTCTAAATGAATGGGCCTAAGCCAATACCAACATGAACACTCATGTGAACACCAGTGGAGCAGTCAAAATAAAGCACTTTGAACTAATACTGTCCCGTTGCAAACATAGTGGGGGCTCTTCTGAAAGTCCCAAAAGATGGGTAATTGAAAACACATGTCCTTCAGATCTACCAAGAGCATAAAGTTGCCCACTGATAGAAACCAGCAAAGAATGTGGGGTTTCCGTTGTGAATGGAATTTGCTGAATAAATCAGTTCAGAGGAGACAGAGCAACAGCTGGTCTCCACCCTTTGGTTGCTTCTCCACCTGGAAGAGATGACTTCAAAAGCCTAGAGGGCAGTCATATACAACTTCCAGCATATCTTCTCCAACACTGCTTGCATCAATGCTGACAAAGCAAGAGATGTGGATGAACCTTGCAAATAAGAAGGAAAAGGGATCTGCCTGCGAGAAAGGGGAGGGTGTCAGTCCTTGAAGGACACTATTGTAGTAACTATCCAAAAGGATACATACTACCCAAGGCTCTGACCCTTGTTGCTGCATGACAGGTACCCCAACTTGTAGCAGCATGAGAGGAAGTATAACAACTTATGCATTCTTCTTTTGCCTTCACTTTGCCTCCCTGTAGGGCTGAAGCCTGGTTGGAAAACTGAATAGGTCAGGAAGGCTCCTGAGCTTTTTCTGGGGAAGGAGACTGCTGGGAACCTGACCCAGCCTTAGGAAACCTAGTCTTTTTTAAATTCCTTGTAGGAAACTGCACAGTGGATAAGGGAGTCCTGTCCATCAGTTCTCTGGTTTCTCCACCAAAGTCTTGACCTTACTTTTCGAGAAGAGTGAGAATGAACTCAGCAACAATGCATTCTAAAGTGCTTGCCCACTGCTGGTTAAAAGGAGCCTACAGACATCGTTGTGTCTTTTGAAGACCAGATTAGCCCATAGGTTTGTAGACTAGAGGGAGAGGAAGGTCAATATCCTTCTTCCCAACACCAAGAACATTTGGAACTTTACCTTCTCCTCTTCCAAAGTGATTTCAGAAAAGCAAAGTCCACCATCATGTTGATCCACTACTCCAACCATAATGTTGCTTGGAATAAAGCATGGCTCCTGCTTCCAGTGAGGAAAAAACTGTTCCAGTTCAAAATTGTTTCCATGCTGACAAAGCAAGAGAACTAGTGGACTCCAAATAGAAGCAGTTGGGGCCAAGGTAGGCAGAGAAATGGGAAAGGATTTTGTCAATAGTACTGATGCCCTTGGAAGACACCTGCAGAAGTTTTCCACACCTTTTCCTCCTTGAGCCATACTATTTGCCTTGGTAGGTGACTAAAGCCACACTCAATGCAGTTGAAAGATGGTGTACACTCCCCATTTCTGCAAGTTTTACTCATAAAGTGAGGGTTGGATTATCATCATTACTTCAAGGGGAAGAATTACTGGACTTCATTCTTATCATAGTTACAATAAGCACAATCCATTAAACAAGCCAAAGTTGTCAACCATTCAAACAAGGAAACTGTCGAAACTTTGACAAGAGAGATTGTACTTTTCTGCAAGTTGTGGTGTAGTTTTATGTATTCTTTCTAAATTTAAGTAAAGTGGAAATATGTATTATGTAGAAAAAAAGATATGTTTTGGTGTGTTTGTATTTGTCGTGAAAAGCATTGTGTTTGGCTGTTTCGTGTATTTAATTGTAAGTATACATGTAATAGTGCTTAAGTACCGGTCATCGGCTGTTTGTTGGTTCAGTTGTTAGTCGAATGTTTGTTGTGGGTCGGTGGCGGTCGTGAAGTCAGTCTCGTAACTCTCGTTACAGGTTTGGGGCAGTCTAGCTGTACCTGGGAAAGACTCAGGATTCAGCCATAGTTGTTGGTGCCTTCGAATCCACTTAAGTATTCCTTTTCATCTTAAAGTTCATTTAGATAGATTTCCTTTACAGAGATATGCATATCTAAATGTAAAGAAAATTTCTTGAAGTGTGCTTTGGATGAGGGTTATGAAGAAGAGATTGTGCTCACGCCAACCCCAAACTCAATTCAGGCTTAGAATATCGAATGTGCCATTTGAACTAACAGTAAGTTTGTATCATTTATGTCTTGGATAATATACACAACACAATATGGTTTTGATTGGGAGTTAGAATTCTATAGTTGAAGTAACCTGGGTGTCATTGCATAAAACTTAGGCCACAATTAGGTTAGTACATTTCAAACTGTTTAGGCTTTATGATCATTTTATGATTTGAAATGCTATATTTATTCTGAGCGAGTCAGAATAAATTAGTGCCGTGACCAGGGTCGTTATGACTGGTTATCTGAAATTTTAAGAATTGTTGTGTTATTTGGCAATAAAAATAAAAATGTGACCAGCTGATGGTGGTGGCCATTTTAGAATTAGTCATGTGTTAGCCTAGCCTGAAATGATAAGCAGGATTATGAGATACTTAAGTGAAATTTAATTTGAAATAAAACCCTGTGTTGTACATTGTATATATGTATCTGTGTAGTCAAGGATACATATATAATATAACAGGTAGTGATCTACCATTGATTAATTTGAAGAGGTGTGGCCAACTTCTAAATACTATATTTGCTAGTGCAAAATATATTTTTTTGGAGCTTGCAGTTTGTACACTTTTTTAGTATTAAGAACTTATATATTCTGGTGTTGGTAAATTATAGGCTAAGATGTCTGACCTGGGCGAATTAAAGAGGAGATGAGGGGGATTTTAAGTCTGTGATAACTAACTGGTCAAAAAAGGTTGAAACCACTATTGATACTGGTGATATCAATAGTATTTCCTCATTGAGAGACTCCTTGTAGGAATATTTGCAGAAAATCCAGGAATTGGATGATGAAATATTGGATCTAACAGATCCTGGAGGACAACCTGACCAAATTATAAATCAAGCTGAATATAGCCTAAAGGTAGGCGCTGAAATTCATAGACTAAACTCCATCACGAGTCTTCTAGCTGTAAGGGATGAACCTAGTGCACCAATATTGCCTGTTAAAGTTACCTAAATTAGACCTCAAATATTTTGATGGTGCTGTATCAGAATGAAATTCATTTTTGGAACTTTATGAAATATCAGTACACCAACATACTGATTTTGAGAAAATACATAAGTTTTCCTATTTGAAGGGCCTATTGGAAGGTGAGGTGCTGGAAATGATATCTGGTTTTAAATTTGAAGGTTATATATATCTGCAAGCAGTGACTTGTTAAAAGAAACTTATGGCAGAAAAGACGAAATCAAGTTGTGTTTGGTTAGAAAACTCTTCCAAACTGAGAATCCCAAGGCAGATGCAGAATCGTTACAAGGTTTCAGAGCGCAATTTGAATGCCGCATAAGATGATTGGAATGTGAACAGCTGGAATTGAGTGAACTGTATACCATCTTGCTCTACACCAAACTAGCTAGTAATATTAGTGAAATAATAAAGCGAAGGTGTGGAGAAGATTGACTTAAATTTGACATGTTTAAAAAATATCTTGAAGAAGAAATACACAAGTTGGGGCTTTTCCACAGACTGAACCAGTAAAAGCTAATACATTAACAGTATTTGCTTTCACAGTAGAACAAGGGCAATTTGTGAGACAAAAAAAAATCAGTAAGACCTAAAGAAAATACAAAGCCAAGGTAAACCTGGTTGGAGGATGTGCACTTTGCAGAGGCTATCATATATGGACACACTGTAAATCCTATGTAACCAGAAGATGAAAGATAGAATAACTTAGAACTCTGGGCCTGTGTTTCACATGCGCATCCAATAAACATTTCAGTTCCGACTGTGACAGGCATGGTTGTAACAACAGCTGCGCTGTTAGGCATCATAGTGCTATATGAAATTGAAACCAACCAAATAAGTCTAAGGCAGGTGGGGTACAAGTTGGAACACTCTCTGACAAATACAGGACAGGGAAGTAAAGAGGACTAGGAAGTCTATCTTACCTACAGCCACAATAACCATAAAGGGTAAAAGAGGTCACATTGTGTGAAAGAGGGGTTTGTTGGATATCTATGCTGAGAGATCGTTTATAAAGAAATCTGCTCTTGAGGGGCTCCACTATAAGAGCAAGGGAGTTGAAAATATATCATTCAGAGGTTACTCGACTTCTACACCAGTTAAGGAGTATGAAATGGTGAACATCGTTGTACCTCACCATGGTAGATTAACAAATATGGATTGTACAGTGGTAGATGAGCTACCACAATATACAAAGAAATTCGACGTTAAGAAGACCATAAGGTCATTGTGTAGAAAGAAAATAAGCTTGACTGATAAAGATTTTGATCTATCCATAGTGAAACAATCGCCTATAGAATTGTTAATAGGGGTTGACAATGTGTACAACATTTTACATCTGGGGTTTAGGAAATTTGAAAATTTAGCATTGCTACCAACCATATTTGGTTATGTAGTAACCAGAACCTGTAGTTCTCCTCCCACCAAGGAGACTATGTTTCCATTTTAAAACTGGCAGTGGAAATCGACGACATAAGTACCGCTGGAGGGGCTACTCATTTAAAGGATCCAAGGGAAGATCTTGAAACTATGAAGTTTAGATCATTTAGGTACTGACTGCAGTGAGATAACAGAAAGTATTGGAGAACTTTGAGAGTACTGTAACCTATTCTGAAATTGACAAACAGTATGTTGTGGCATTGCTTTGGAAAGGCAATAAAAGGAGATTAACTTCCACCTTTGGGTTGGCTTTGAACAGAGTAAAGCAACAATGTTTTGAGTTTCGGAAGGAAACTCAGTACCTAGAACACTACCAAAAAATCCTTAAGGATCAGCAGTTCATGAACTGAGGTATAACCGTACTGGCCTAAATGTGGATTCTGCTCGGAGAGTGTTGGAAACACACTGCTCTAGTTCTGCCACAACAATGTAGTCTCCTTTCCTACTCCTACTGAAACCTACTGAAACCTGTAATTCATAGAGATCTTAAAAATGAGCCCTTTCATCTTTTAAACTTGCTGCCAGGAGCATGTTGCATATTTCACACATGTCTGGCAACCAACCAAATTCTCCTTTATTACTTCAGGGGTTGTCTCATGGCAGGTAGTTTGGGTCCATTTCCACAGGCGAAAAGCAGATTGAGTACAGTAATTTGCTGTGGCTCAGGTAATCTGTGGGTCCTCCATAATAGCAGCCCAGTAGTGATAAAAAGAACAAGTGTTTATTAAAAACTACCCAGTGTTGGCCACCTATATCACTGTACTGGCAGAAAAAACTTCAAATTAAAACAGGCTAACATGGCCACAAGTATGATGTGAGGTAACATGGTCAATGGGTTACATTAAAAAAATAGTATTAATGTATTAAAATATTAATTCACAATTACTACAATAACATTACCTTAAAATATTTCCACACAAATGCTTATAAACTCAATTAAGACATGACTAAATGGATACCCATACAATGTATTTCTATACATTTCATAGCTTTTGATTACCCGGCCTATTCCCAAGAACCAAGTAAAGGTTATAGGCTACTTTAGTTGGTACATAATTAAAATTACTAATTATTGTAATTATTGTACCACACATATAAAATCAGCATCTCTAAGATTTTAAATTGATTGGCAAAGCCCCCATGATGAAAAAGAGCTTTTTGTATTACCCTAGAAAAATGCGAAGTGTCACAACAATATTTCCTCAACACTTGCAATGTCACTATTGATGGAGAAATATCCACTGGAAGTAGATCTGCGTGCATGTATTTCCTGTAACACTTGACAAGAACCCCGACATTACGAATAACTGGGGAACTTTCTATATAGCAAAATCCATTTAGTTTGATTATAAAATACTACAAAGGATATACTGGCCATCAGTGAACACCAAGGCTTCTAAGTCAAGCATCACTGGGAACTGCTATCACGACCGTTTCACAAAAAGAAGTTAGGCTAACCTGATGTACCCATTTGTAACCTCATATCTATCAATGTTAAATAGTAATTGACGAAAAATTTCAATACCAAAATTGTCTGATATTATTGCATTCATGCTAATTATCACTTTGTTAGGTAGGAAAAAACAGCGCAGTAATTACAGTGTAGCCTAGCGGTCTACTCCGGTAATTCTATATATTAGCTCCGCGCCTGATTTTACCTTTTCAACTGGTTTTTTTCTAAACTTTTAGGGGTTCTGATACTGGTGGTGCATCTGTTTGTTGTCGGCCAAATAGAATGTCCCTTTGCCGTGTTTAGTACTGGCCCGGGGGTGTAGGGTACCCATACGTTAACAAGTTATTGCACTTGCCGGACGGGATACGAACTGTTTGAAATAGACGTACCCATGCTCTGTCTTGTGAAGATTGCTTATGGAAACTCCTTGTTGGATGGACTTCAGGGGTTAATTACACTCAAGCGCCAAAAATTCAAGGTAAATTCATAATTAGCAACCAAAAAACCGTAGAAAAAGTTAAGTTAGAAGGCAGTCGCCGCCGCGGAGCTACTATATAGTTCTACCAAATGTTTTAGCTTGGGTGGTGTTATGATGATCGGCAAATACACTGTGGAACAATAACTCTGGAGGAAATGCTGGGGATGCATGAACTTGTAAAGCCATGTTGTACAGTCTCTGCTGATCATGTTGTTTGTAAAGTCCTCGCTAAGCAAGTTTTCTTTGGTGACGGCCCATTTTCTTTGTACCTACGATTTACGATTCGTCACGCCAGACGGGCCAGGTCACATAAAATTCAATTGTTTAAACTATGTATGCAATTATTTATCTGTTCATCAACTGTGTACCGTGTATTTCTTCTTTTGCAGGCGTCAAGATTATACTCAACTTTAATTCTGTCAATTGTTACATTGTATATTGTACTCGTTTGCTGTATTTATTTATTAATTGTTATCAACCTCAGGTCACCCTTGCTTCCATTGTCTTCCGCGGCCCGACACCAGTCGGCCGCTATATCAACCGCCTGGACCTTGAATAAATTAGCAGCAACTTTTACCTGCTCGTTTCTTTTGCACCTCTTATAGTGGTGACCCCTGGAGTGGTTCCCGAAGCCATTGGCGGACCCATACGGCGACTCGGTCTTGGCTTCAGGAGCTTACTCTCGCCCTTAGCGGACTAATCATGGCGCTGAACCAGCGTTTGGGCGTGCTGACTCTTGTTGGCAAAATCACCAGCGTCATTAGCGGACTCACACGGTGCGCTCCTAAGTGCCTTTTGACGCGAGCACCCTACTCCATATAAGAAGGCAAAGAGTGAGTATGGACGCGGACATCCCCTCCCTTGTTCAATTAACTGCTGACCTCGCGGATTCGGAGGTCTACCTCCCTTCCAAATCACCCGCGACCGTCCCCGCGCCGAGGCTCTCACGCTCCTCCACACCCCTGCCCGCGCCCCGCACCCTCCCCAGCCCAGCGGGCCAATCCAGGGCTGCCCTGTTCATAAAGCTGCCGCCGTTCACGCAGGGGAATCCGTCAGCGTGACTCTACAGGGTTGAGAGCCAGTTCAGGATTGCTGATCTTAACGTTGAGGTGCTGCAGGCGGATATAGTACTCAACGCCCTGCCGGAGGAGATCTACAGTAAGCTCATCCCGTGGGTGTCTGAAGCATGCCCCCTTACCTACCACCTCCTGAAGAAAACGCTCCTCCAGCCATGCTCCCTGCCGGTTGCCGAGCGGGCTGCCCGCGCCATCGACCTCGCCATCAACCCACGGCAGGATCAGAGCGTCATGGAGTCATGGGGCATGATCCGAAACCTCGTCAACATCCCAGACACCGACGGCAGTAAAAAGAAGCGCGAGATAAGCCTATCGCGGGAGATCCTCCTCTGTCAGCTCCTTCCGGAGGTCCGCACACAAATCCCGGAGCCCTACGCGATGCCCCTCGAAGGCCTGATCATCTCAGCACAGCACTTGATGGACTCCGTAAAGGCAACAAAGCGGGTACCAGCGCCCACACTCCCAGTCAGCGCCATCCAGCAGGACGAGGGCGCAGAGGAAGAGGTCAACGCCGTCACCAGGAGGTGCCCAGCGCCTCCCAACAGGTGGAATTCCCCGGGTCTTTGCCACTACCACAGGCGGTTTGGCAAAGACGCCCGGAACTGCCTGCCACCCTGTTCATTCGCCCGTTCAAAAAACGGGGGAGACGGCGGCCAGCAGGACAGGCCGCCATGGCAGCAGAAGAACCCAGGGGCCCAGAACCAATAGGCTTCTACGTCTGCGACACCGTCTCCGGCAGGATGATGCAGGTCAACACGGGGGCCGTTAGATCAATCTTCCCGGCATCTAGAGAGGACCGCAGGCGGGAACCGGACCCGGCTGCCTCCCTGACGGCCGCCAACGGGTTCCCCATCCTCTCCTATGGAACCAGGCCCCTGTCGATCTCCATCCTTGGCTGGAGGTACTCCTGGGACTTCGTTGTCGCAGACGTTAGGACCCCGCCCCTGGGTGCGGATTTCCTGGCGCACTTCAGGCTGGCAGTCGACGTCGGTCAGAAATGCCTTCTAGATACCGACTCCTGCCAGTCCCTCCGGTTGGTAATGGGATCCAAGGCGCCCACCATCTGCTCTGCCGCCCCCCACCAGTACTCGCAGCTGCTGACGGAGTTCCCTGATGTGTTCAGGCCTGAGTTCCGCCAAAAGTCCGGGGCCCTAGCCAAACATGGCATATATCACCACATAAAACACAAAGGGCCCCCCAGCACATGCGAAGTTCCGGAGGCTTCCCCCTCGACACCTCCAGGAGGCCAAGGACGCATTCGCCGAGATGGAACGAATGGGAATCTGCAAGAAGGCCTCCAGCCCGTGGGCCTCCCCTCTCCACATGGTGCAGAAACCAGACGGTTCCTGGAGACCCTGCGGCGACGGCGACTCAACCTGGCAACGGAACCTGACCATTATCCCCTGCCGAACATGCAGGACCTCACGGCCTCCTTCCACGGGGCCAAAATATTTACTAAGTTGGATCTCTTAAAATCCTATTTTCAGGTACCGGTCGCACCAGAGGATATACCAAAGACTGCCATCATCACGCCTTTCGGGTCCTATGTGTTCGCCTTCTCTACATTCGGCCTGAGGAACGCTGGGGCGACTTTCTAGCGGCTCATGGACAGCATCCTGGGGGACGTAAAGTTCTGCGTCTGCTACGTAGATGATATCCTTTTATTTTCCAGGTCCCACAAGGAGAACCAGAAACACATCCTGGCAATCCTGCAGCGCCTGCAGGAGAACGGCCTTGTCGTACGTTTTGACAAATGCACCTTTGGCGTACAGAAGGCCGACTTCCTGGGTCACAAGGTATCCCCAGATGGTGTCCGTCCGCTCACATCCAAAGTCGCGGCCGTCACCAGGTTCCCCGTCCCCACCTCCGTCAAGGCTGTCCAAGAATTTCTCGGGATGGTGAACTACTACAGGAGGTTCATCCCCGGGATCGCACACACCACGGCCCCTTTGACGGAGACCCTGAAAGGCCGACCAAAATTCATGTTGTGGGGACCCAGCCAGCAGCAGGCCTTCTCCCTGACGAAGGCCACCCTCGCCGAGGCAACCGCCTTGGCCCACCAGGATCCCAGCGCCCCCCTCCACCTGACAATGGACGCCAGCAATGTCGCCTGTGGTGCTGTCCTTGAACAGGTTATCAACGGCGCCCCCCAGCCCATCGCCTTCTTCAGCAAGAAGTTCAACCCCGCAGAGGCCCGCTACAGCACCTTCGACAGGGAACTCTGCGCAGTGTACCACGCAGTCCGGCACTTCAAGTTCCTCCTGGAGGGCACGCCCTTCACAATCTATACAGACCACCAACTGCTGGTCCACGCCTTCACCAAGCAGGGGGACGCGTGGTCCTCCAGGCAGCAACGGCATCTCTCGGCCATCGCCGAGTTCACCTGCTCCATCAAGTACCTCCCCGGCAGGAAGAACCCTGTGGCGGACGTCCTCTCCAGGGTCGAACTGAATGCGGTGCAGCTGGGAATCAACTACGAAGACCTCGCCAGGGAGCAGGTCGCCGATCCAGAGACCCCAGTCTACCGCACCGCCATCATGTCCCTAAAGTGGAGGGACGTGCCCCTCGCCCCCGGGAGCCCAAATCTCCTCTGCGACATCAGCACCGGTCAGCCCCGCCCCCTAGTGCCAGCCTCCCGCCGCCGCCAGGTATTCAACATTATCCACGGCCTGTCACACCCCTCCAGCAGGACGACGGCCAAGCTACGGTCAGAGAAGTTCGTCTGGCACGGAGTGCAGAAGGACGTGAGGACCTGGGTGAGACAGTGCCCTCATTGCCAAACCAGCAAGGTGGGGCGGCACACCGAATCCGGGTTAGGCAAGTTCCTGCAGCCAGGGCGGTGTTTCGGCCATGTGCACATCGACGTCGTAAGGCCCCTTCCCCCGTCGGGCGGGTCCAGATATCTCCTGATGGTGGTAGACCGCTCAACAAGGTGGCCCAAAGCCACGCCAATGCAAGAAGCCACCGCCAGCGCCTGCGCCGAGGCCCTACTCTCCAGCTGGATCAGCCGCTTCAGCATCCCTGACCACATCACGACCGACAGGGGCCCAGCCTTCCTGTCCGAATTGTGATCCACCCTGGCCCAGCTGCTGGGGACAGCTCATCACACCACCACGGCCTACAACCCAGCCGCCAACGGCTTGGTCGAGCGTTTCCACAGGTCCCTGAAGGCGTCCCTTATGGCCCGCTGTACCACCGAGGACTGGAAGTACCAGCTGCTGTGGGTCCTCCTCAGGTTGAGAATTGCCCCCAGGGCCGATGGCGCCCCTTCTGCAGCCGAGAAAACCTACGGCGAGCCCCTCGTGGTCCCGGGCGAACTAGTGACAGAGGATCACCACAACCCATCGGTCCAGAGGCTTCGCGAAATCGTCGGCAAGTTCGCCCCCTACAAGAGAACATATATCGACAGGTCGGCCACCTTCACGCCACCCGGGCTGGCCTCCACTACCCATGTCTTCGTCAGAGATGACGCCGTCCGCCCACCACTGACCAGGCCCTACAAGGGGCCCTTCCGCGTGCTGGAGCGGAACAGCAAGGCATTCCTGCTCGCACTCCACAGGAGGAACGATTGCGTGTCAATCGACCGGGTCAAGCCCGCCCTCCTGGAGGAGGACACAACCGTCAGCACACTGCAACCTCCGCCGGCGCAGCCACTGCCGCAACCGGGCCCTCGCAAGAAGCGGAAACGCGGCCGCCCCCGGAAAAGGCCATCCACACCCACATTCAGCCACCCTTGCACACAGGACGTCCCTCCATTGTCCTTGCGCAGCCGGGGCACCCTTCAACGCCCCAGCAGATACTCCGATTAATCAGACGTTACCTACGTCTTTGAGGGGCCTGTATTTGTAAAGCCATGTTGTACAGTCTCTGCTGATCATGTTGTTTGTAAAGTCCTCGCTAAGCAAGTTTTCTTTGATGACGGCCCATTTTCTATGTACCTACGATTCGTCACGCTGGACAGGCCAGGTCACGTAAAATTCAATTGTTTAAACTGTGTATGCAATTATTTATCTGTTCATCAACTGTGTACCGTGTATTTCTTCTTTCGCAGGCATCAAGATTATACTCAACTTTAATTCTGTCTATTGTTACAGTGTATATTGTACTCGTTCGCTGTATTTATTCATTAATTGTTATCGACCTCAGGTCACCCTTGCTTCCATTGTCTTCCGCGGCCTGACGCCAGTCGGCCGCTATATAAACCGCCTGGACCTTGAATAAATCAGCAGTAAAAGTTACTGCTCGTTTCTTTTGCACCTCTTATAAACTCTGCGACAGACCAGTGTAATGAGGAAGATAGGCGACATATGCACTGTTGTCACATCTGTGCGAGTAGCATGAAGGAAAAACAGAGGCATTTGTTGTGTGGACAGGAGGTACAGTCCTCCTGTCCTGAGTCTTTTACATTCTATCACTGTGCCAACATGCACTATTCTGGCGGAGACTAACTATAAGAGAATTCTTTGAGATTTGTTGGTCGGTCTCATGGAGCCCTGGGGGGACCATGAAAGTGTAACTCCTTTGAGGACAAACAGTGGCTATTCTATAAAAAATATAAGATATTAGGAAAGCTAAAGTTAAAGGAAATGACAAAATTGTCACGGCAAAGATCTCCAAAGTACACTCAAGGAAATGATAGACGAAATCACAATAAAATAAAAGAAAAAATATGCAGAAGGGCATGTTCACCTAGGATAATAGTTCATATTTGTTTATCACCCTACTCTTGTAGACTCTGGGGATCTTTTCTGGGCTCTTCTGGAGTTTATGGGCTGTGCAGTAATGATTCAGGTCGGATGAACAAAGCTGAGGACTGTTCTCACTTCCCTGATGATAAATTTCCTAAAGATAACAAATGCATTTCACTGGTTGAAGGAATCATTAAAAACTTAATTAGCAAAGCAAAGTGTCCTGATCTCATAGTTAAGAGATGTTGAATGGGAATATGCTGTGCATTAGAGACAAATATTCGATCAATATCAGAAGAGCACCTCTATATCCCAGTATCATGATATAGTATCAAGCTGCTCTCTTCATTTTCTTTTATTGTTTACAGTACCCCAGAAGACTCACTGGATATTTATAAAGAAGACAAGGCAGAAGGAGATTAGGTTAGTAGTGCTTTACCTTCAAGACGTGATAGCTCAGCTTCTTCAACGATAATATGCTGAAACCATAGAGCATTAAAGGAGGGAGAGAATTCCAAAACTGTAATGAAGAAAATGGCCACAGAATTGGATTTAACATAAGAAATTAGGAAGAAGTTGTGCAACAGATGTTACATAGTAGCCTGAGATGCAAAGGAAACAGTTGTTAAAATACAGTGAAACCTTACAGATATGAGACGATGGGTCAACCTTCAGTGAATACTGTGTATAACCCAAGGAAAGATTCACCACAGCCTTTGATTCAACTTGACATAAAGGTCCACAAAAGAATAAACATCCCATATATAAAAGCAATATTCCAAATCCAGATAGGTAAGACTAAATGAATTTAAAATATTATAATTGTTGTATGATATCTCTAATGTACAGCTATGTTATTGATATTGTGTCTGCTATCTAACATTTATTATATCAGTTGTACCTGTGTCTGGTAACAGTGTCAATAAACAGTCCTAGCAGCAACGATGTTTCAGTTAACCAAATAACTCAGCAATAATAAAAAAAATGTTTTGTACACCAATAAAACAGACCAAACATTTTCAAGCACACTACTCTGTTCCTGTTAGCCATTCAGGTCTGAAGAAGCTTGAACATCCATCCAAACTATCATGAGTGAGGCAACCTCACAAGGGACATAGGCCTACTATCTGTAGGAAGGGTGTAGCAAAGGCCATGTCACTTAATATTAAATACACTGCCTTTGATTCACTTTGGTGCAAAGGGAGACAAAAGAATAAGCATCCCAAATATGAATGCAATATTTCAAACACAGATGGTGAGGACTATAAATATTTTAAAATATTACAATTAAAAGAATTTATACCTTTGAAACAAACTGAAGATTTTCAGGCTCACTTATCAATTTGCACCAGGCATTCAGGGCTGAAGTAACTTGAACAGCCATTCCTAATTATGAAAGTGAGACAATCTTGCAGAGGCCAAATCTCTAAGAAAGATGCCAAGGCCAGTCATTATGGAACACATTACTTTGATTCAATTTGGTGTATAAGGAGGCAAAACTAATATGCATCTCACATATCAAAGTATCATTTCAAATCTACATGGGTAAGGACTATACAAATGTTAAAATAGTAAGATGAAGAGAAGAAAGTATACCAGCAAACCAAACTGAAGGTTTTCAGTTATATTTGTAAAGTCCCCGCTAAGCGGGTTTTCTATGGTGAACCGCCCATTTTCTACGGTGACGCTCCTATGAGATTGGGTCAAGCAAAAATAGCCACATTTTATCTATGTAAATACGTATATACTACTAATTCATTTGCACCTGTTTTCTTTGCACATGTGTTAGAATATTGTTGTGTCAATTCTTGTTAACTTACCTTTAATGTTACTTGTATTTACCTATTATAATTAACACCGAGAGTAATTGACCTTGGGTCACCTGTATTCTATTGTATTCCTCTGTGTGATGTCCACATGCCGCCTTATAAGAAGCCTGCGTTCTGGATAAACTAGCATTACATGTCCACCTGCTCATTATTTAGCACCTCTTACAGTGGTGACCCCGGAGTGGTTCCCGGAGCCATTAGCGGACTCATACAGCGACCTAGTCTTGGCTCCATGAACTACCCCCGCCTGTAACGGACTAAACACGGCGCTCTAACAAAGCGTTTGGGCGTGCTGACTCTCGTCAGCAGATCACCAGCATCATTAGCAGACCCACACAGCACGCTCCCAAGTGTGTATTGAAGAGAGTAAACCACTCCCAGTAAGAAGGCAATAGTGAGTATGAACACGGACATTCCCGCCCACATACAGTTAACCGTGAACTTCACGGATGCGGACATCTCCCTCATGCACAACCCACCCGCGTCCTTCCCCGCGCCTGGGCTCGCGCGCTCCTCCACGCCGATACCCGCTCCTCGCACACTGCCCGTCCTGACGGAACAAACAAGGTCCGCCCTCGCCATAAAGCTGCTGCCCTTCACACAAAGCAACCCGTCATCATGGCTCTACAGGGTTGAGGGGCAGTTCAGGCTGGCGGGACTTACCGACGAGGTCCTGCAAGCAGACGCTGTGATCAACGCCCTTCTGGAAGAGGTCTACAGGAAGCTTGTCCCGTGGGTGTCTGCTGCACGTCCTGTCACCTACCCAAAACTGAAGGCCTCTCTCGTTGAGACCTGCTCCCTGCTGGTCTCCGAGAGGGCCGCCCGCGCCCTTGATCTCGTGAACAACCCTCGACACGACCAGAACATCTTGGAGACTTGGGCGTGATCCAGGACCTCCTCACCCTTCCCAAGACGGACAGCAGCAGCAGGCAGTCGGAGATAAGCCTGTCAAGGGAGATCCTCCTCCGTCAGCTCCTCCCAGAGGTCCAGACCCAGATCCTCGAGCCTTATACAATGCCGCTCGGGGACCTACTCAAGACGGCGCAGCAACTGACGGACTCCACAAGGGCAGCGAAACAGGCATCCACGCCCACACACCCCATCAGCTCCCTCCAGCCAGAGGAAAGCGCGGAGGAGGAGATAAGTGCCGTCACCAGGCAGTGGCCAACCTACAACCACAAGAAACATCCACCGGGGCCTTGCTACTACCACCAGCGGTACGGCAAGGATGCCCGGAACTGCCAAGCCCCCTGCTTGTTCGCCCATCCAAAAAATGGGGGAGGCGGCAGCCAACAGAACAGTCCGCCCTGCCAGCAGAGGAACCCAGGAGCCCATAACCAGTAGGTTTCTACGTCCGCAACACCATCTCCGGCAGGATGATGCTGGTCGACACTGGGGCTGTCCGATCAGTGTTCCCGTCATCCAGAGAGGACCGCAACGCCCGCCGGACCTGGTTGCCTTCCTGATGGCTGCCAATGGGTCCCCCATCCTCTCCTACGGCACCAGGCTCCTGTCGATCTCCATCCTCGGCCGGAGATACAGCTGGGGCTTCATAGTCGCAGATGTAAGGACCCCACTCCTGGATGCGGACTTCCTCGCCCACTTTGGTCTGGCAGTTGACGCCGGTTGCAAACGCCTATTGGACACCGACTCCTGCCAGTCCCTCCCCCTGGCGATGGGCCCCAGCGTGCCCGCCATCCACTCCGTCGTCCCGCACCAGTACGCCCAGCTGCTGAAGGAGTTCCCCGACGTCTTCAAGCCCGAACTGCGCCAGGTGGCCGGGGTCCCCTGCAAAGCACGGAATCTATCACCACCTCAAAACTGAGATGGAGCGGATAGGCATGTGCAGGAAGGCCTCCAGCCCGTGGGCCTCTCCCCTCCACATGGTGCAGAAACCGGAAGGCTCCTGGAGACCCTGCGGCGACTACACGTGGCTCAACCTCACAACTGAACCAGACCATTACCCTCTTCCAAACATGCAAGATCTCACAGCCTCTTTTCACAGGGCCAAAATATTTTCTAAACTAGACCTTCTGAAGTCCTACTTTCAGGCACCAGTTGCTCCAGAGGACATCCCCAAAACCACCATCATCTCGCCCTTCGGGTCCTACGTCTTCGCCTTCTCCACCTTCGGCCTGAGGAACGCGGGGGCAACCTTCCAGAGACTGATGGACAGCATCCTGGGCGACCTGAACTTCTGTGTCTGTTATGTAGATGACATTCTAATTTTTTCCAGATCCCCCAAAGAACACCTGCGGCACATCCAAAAGGTCCTGCAGCGCCTGCAGGAGAATGGTCTTGTTGTCAGGTTTGATAAGCGCACCTTCGGCGTCAAAGAGTTTACTTCCTGGGCCACAAGATATCCCCAGGGGGCGTCCGTCCACTTGCATCGAAGGTCGCAGCTGTCACCAGGTTCCCCACCCCTACCTCCGTCAAGGCCATACAAGAATTCCTTAGAAGGGTCAACTATTACAGGAGGTTCATCCCCGGGGTCGGGCACACCATGGCCCCCCTGACGGAGATCCTGAAGGGCCACCCGAAGTCTTAGTTTGGGGACCCGACCAGCAACAGGCCTTTTCTTTGACGAATGCCGCCCTCGCCAAGGCAACCGCCTTGGCCCAACAGAACCCTGTAGTGGATGCCCTCTCCAGGATTGAGCTCAATGCAGTACAGCTCGGGATCGACTACGAGGACCTCGCCCCGGAGCAGACCGCCGACCCAGAGACTCCAGCCTACCGCACCGCGATCACATCGCTCAAGTGGAAGGACGTGCCCCTCGCCCTTGGGGGGGACAACACTGCTGAGCGACGTAAGCACCGGCCAACCCCGCCCCCTGGTACCTGTCTCCCGCCGCCGTCTGGTGTTCGATGTCATCCATGGGCTGCCCCACCCCTCCGGCAGGACGACAGCCAAGCTGTTGGCAGAGAAGTTCATCTGGCATGGTATGCAGAAGGACGCGACGGCCTGGGCGAGACAGTGCATCCGGTGCCAGACCAGCAAGGTAGGACAGCACACCGAGATGGGGTTGGGTGAGTTTCCCCAGCCGGGGAGGCGGTTTGGACACATCCATGTCAACGTGGTGGGCCCCCTTCCCCCTGACGATCGTTGACCGCTCCACCAGGTGGCCTGAAGCAACTTCCATGCAGGAAGCCACTGCCAGTGCGTGCGCCGAGGCCCTCCTCTCCAGCTGGATCAGCCGGTTCGGTGTCCCAGACCACATAACCACTGACAGGGGCCCTGCCTTCCTGTCCGAGCTGTGGTCTGCCCTGGCATGCCTGCTGGGGACCTCTCACCACACCACCACCGCCTACAACCCCGCAGCCAACGGATTGGTGGAAAGATTCCACAGGTCCCTGAAGACGTCCCTCATGGCCCACTGCACCGCCGAGGATTGGAAGTACCAGCTGCCTTGGGTCCTCCTCGGGCTGAGGACCGCCCCCAGAGCCAGTGGCAACCCGTTTGCAGCAGAGAAAGTCTACGGGGAGCCCCTCATAGTCCCGGGCAAACTCATCATGGGAGATCGCCATAATCTGACAGTCCAGAGGCTCCGCAACATAGTCGGGAAGTCCGCCCCCTGCCAGCAGACGTACACCAATAGGTCGACACCTTTCACGCCTCCTACCCACGTCTTCATCAGGAACGACGCCATCCGCCCTCCACTAACCAGGCCCTACAGGGGGCCCTTCCACATGCTTGAGTGGAACACCAAAGCATTCCGGCTGGCCCTGCACGGGAAGGACGACTGGATGTCTGTTGATCGTCTCAAGCCCGCCCTGTTGGAGGAAGCCGTCAACGATACCACGCAGCGCCCTCTGCAAGAACCGTCGCCTCTGCAGCCAGCCCAGCCCAAAAGAAAGTCGCGTGGCTGCCCCTGGAAGCACCCAGACAGCGCCACAGCCAACCGCTCCCACTCACACCGCACCCCCAGCTGACTTTGCGGAGCCGTGGCACTCTCCAGCGGCCCAGCAGATACCTAGTTTAATCAGACATTACCCACGTCTTTGGGGGGGGAGTATTGTAAAGTTCCCGCTAAGCAGGTTTTCTATGGTGAACCGCCCATTTTCTACGTTGACGCTCCTACGAGATTGGGTCAAGCAAAAATAGCCGCATTTTATCTATGTAAATACGTATATACTCCTAATTCATATGCACCTGTTTTCTTTGCACATATGTCAGAATATTGTTGTGTCAATTCTTATTAACTTACCTTTTATGTTACTTGTATTTACCTATTATAATTAACACCGAGAGTAATTGATCTTGGGTCACTTGCATTCTATTGTATTCCTCTGTGTGATGTCTGCACACTGCCTTATAAGCGGCCTGCGTTCTGAATAAACCAGCAGTACATATCCACCTGCTCATTATTTAGCACCTCTTACACATTCATCACTTCCTACTAGGCATTCAGGGTTGAAGTAACCTGAAAATTCATCCCAGCTATTGACAAAAGAGAACAGTTTAATTACAATTTCATAAAATATATAGTAAAGACAGTTGCATGCAAGGAAGTACTGTATGTATATGTTACCGATACTGTACAGTACTGCCAACAGAGCCACTTCCAAACTCAAGGATTCTTACAACCCAGCAGGCTGAATCAGAGTTGTAACTGCACTATCTACAATTTTATGAATAGAATAATGGTAAAAAATAGCCTTTAACAAAACACCAGAAAATGAGTGAAAGCAATAAAGTCAAGACATATACCTACCTGTAGTTGACATTTGTGCCAAAAACAGTTTGGTGAGAAGACTGCACTAGAATAAGCATACAAAAGTATCTTATCATGATTTGTATGTTATGGAGCATCTGGCATATTGAATAGGGATTTAGAACTATCTTTAATCTGATTCATAACCACTGACTTCGATTTTATTTGGTTGTAAACCCACGATTTCATGTGCTCTTGTAAGGCGTCAAACGCCTCTTCATTTCTGCATTAATCATGCCATGTATATTACCCGTTATTATTTCATATTTTTTGTGTATCTCTCCATACGCATTATTGTCCGGCCTTTCTGCCGATGTATGTAACTACTTTGTACGGTTATTGTAACGCAAATTATTCTCATTTACATGTCATCTAATAAACGCAAATTCTTGTCCAAATGCGTGACATGGGAATCCGCAGGTCGGTCACTTCCTTTCTGTCCGCATTCCTCAATGTATACCTGGTTTCCGAGAAATAAATCAGTTATGGGCTGCTCTCGGAGCAAGAGCCCGTGCTGGCACAAGGCCAGCTAAATCTGAAACAACGAAATAAATCAGTCACAACTGGTGACCCCAGAGTGACAGGTAACCGTGCGGTTTTGGCCCTGCCATTCACGGACTAAATACGGCCGCATTTACCTTCAGAGAGCCTTTAACGGACTCAAAACGGCGACACAGTCTAGGCCTCTGAAAGCTCCTTCCTCGGAGGAACCCCATGCCATTAACGGACTAATAACGGCGTCCCCACAAGGATACATTTTAGCATTTTGAACGGTTTGGCCCTCGCCATTCACGGCTCACATCGGCCACTCGAATTCTAACACCATTAGCGGACTAATTGTAAAGGCATCAAATGCCTCTTCATTTCTGCATTAATCACGCCATGTATATTACCCGTTATTATTTCATGTTTTTTATATATCTCTCCATACGCATTATTGTCCGGCCTTTCTGCCGATGTATGTAACTACTTTGTACGTTTATTGTAACACAAATTATTCTCATTTACATGTCATCTAACAAACGCAAATTCTTGTCCAAGTGCGTGACATGGGAATCCGCAGGTCGGTCACTTCCTTTCCGTCCGCATTCCTTAGTGTATACCTGGTTTCCGAGAAATAAATCAGTCATACCAAGACCTGTCTTCTTGAACCTCACACTCTTAACATACCTAATATTTCAAATAACTAGTTATGCATGCAAAGTACGGTAAAATGGAATCAGTGCTTATTACTGTTGAATAAGATTACAGTAACCTAATATACATACCATTTGAATATCTTTAGTCAGCTCATGCATTTGTGTTTCATGAAGCTTCTTTAACTTTTCCTTTTGCTTGCCATGTCTCATCGCAGCTATTTTACGTTCTTCAATAAACCTCTTTGTGTTATTTTGATTCTTTTCTTTGAGACGACGGTCTCGATCAGCTTTTGTTTTCAAGGTCTTATCCTGAGCAACATCTTTGGCTGTTTCGACAGCAGTTTTTGCCTGCTGAGCTTTCATATCTTTTCCTTCCCTGAGAGAGAGTAGAAGAACAATTACATATTTTGGGAAGCCATTAAACTTGCTTTGCAACCTACTCATATCAAGGCATTATACAACAATCAATCTTATCCATAACATTTACTCATTAAACGGGGATTTTATATAATTCATCACAAAACTTCATATGATGTCCTAAATCCACAGGTCAATGACGTAACAAATAAGAGAGAATTAAGGGGCCCATACACGTTCAAAAAAAGCGTCAAAATTTCGCATCAAAATTTTGATAAAAAATTTTGATGCAAAATTTTAGTGTGTGTAGGGCGTTTTGATGTCAAAAAAAGATTTGATGCATCCATGTCGAAGATTTTGACGATACTGAATTTTGATGGGAAAAACGCCTAAACGTATGTGGGCAATTATGCATAAAAATTTTGTATCAAAATTTTATGTCAAAATTTTGACGCTTTTTTTGAACGTGTAAGGCCACCTTTACTCATGATTACGGGAATCTTGACTGTTTGGTTGGAAAACGTTATCTCCAGTCTGACAAATTTAACCACATTTCTATGCTAAATGCTAATGACTGTTTGTCATAATAAAATATAAAAACTAACTGTTCATGTTTTCCTTCGAGCTTTTTCACTTGACCAGCTTGTTCTTCTTCCATGAGTTTCTTCAAAATATCTTCTTGACTCTTAAGGTGCTCTTTAAGCAACTCCCATTCCTCTTTGCGATGCTTTTCCATCATTTCTGACCATTGTGCCATCTGGTCTGATACGATGGATTTTATCTTAGGATCATCCACAACCTCCCTAAAAGGACAAAACAATAATTAGCTGACTGACACATAATAAAAACTATGTACATCAAATACAATCCTGTGGGTAATTGCAGTATTAAATGTGTTCATAAAAGAAAGGTTCATTAGAAAAAGTAGATGAAATCTTACTTCTTGCCCTTGGCAACTTTTTCGATTGCACTACACTGTCCTTTCTGAATTGTAAGGCGTTCTTTCATGTGTTTTTTCCTCATGGTTTCAAGTTCCTTCTGTTGTTTTTTCGTTGCTTTCAGGAAGTTCTTTTGGGCACGAAGAGTTTCCAGGTTGATAGGCTCAAATTCCGCTGTAAAATACATATAAACGGAATTTAAAGCACATTTGATAAACTGGCAGCAGAATGGGAGAAGGCAGACATTTTAAGTCTTTAATAGAAAAAAATCATAAACGGCTCACACTGAAATATGGCTACTTCTTCAGAGTTAAATTTTAAGCAAAAGAGGACAATTTTTTTTATTTCTTAAACTCAATCTAGTCATAACACAATTTCTTATAGAAATTCAAATCGGTGATAAATTTATAACAATATTTTTAAATAAGTTTACTTGGCTGGGAATATATTATTAAAAAATTAATGTGATTAAAATATACATATAAGGATTGGTAACATATTAGCACTATGATACAAAAAAATTCACATGTAAAAGTACATGGAATTAGATTTGAATGAGACACTTATTCCATTCCTGGTTTGCTACAAAAACTACTGCAACTTTCTTGCTACTTACCCATGATATCATCTTCCTTTTTACCCCCTGCAGCACCAGGAGCTCCAGGTTTAGCAGCTTGGCCAGCACCAGGTTTGGCACCACCTGCACCGCCACCACCACCACCTGCTTTTCCTCCTTTGAGGGCTTTAGTGTCAATATCTGAAGTTTCAATACCCATAGCTTTCATTTGTTCATCTCTCTTCTCTTGGGCGCTTAGGAAAGCACGAGGATCAGAAAGGGCATCCATCAAATCTAGAAACAAAAGATCATTTTCAAACTCAGGATTTCATAACTTCCTATAAACAAAGTGACAGGTAATGAGAGTGTCATCTGAGGAGCCTTAAAAGTTACACCTAAAGGAAAGTTTTCCTTCCTGATTTCGAAAATATTTTCATGACAATGCATTTTGTAGTAGTTTCTGTACCATGGTTCAAATAAGCATAAAAATAATCTTGGGAAATTTTCACTCGCCTGAAATCAGGGGAATTTTCACAGTTAATATTCAAGCTAAAAAATTATTTTGATTTAACATTGAAGGCTACACATATCAATACCAGAGCAAGTCCACTCAAAGTGATAACCATAGAGGTTTACTGCTACACAGTACATGATTGAGATGATCTGGCTTTGTGTTATCAAACAGAATACTACACCTAAAGAAACCATGCTTGGAGACTGAAGATTAACCAAAAAAAAAAAGGGTCACTTTATGAAGGCTTAACTTTATTGGATTTTAAATCATATACTTACCACCAAGACCGTCAGGAACATAGATTTTGAGTTCAATGTTACAAAACAACATAGGTAGTGACATGGGGAAATTGCCTTCAGTACGGAGAGAGATATGTCTGTAACCTTTCTGGAGACCATCAAGAGGTAAAATACGTTGCCCAAGCATCTTGCCATTTTCATCAAAGACTCCAAATCGAAGGACAGCCAAATCTGGTAAAACGACCTGGTCGGGGTAGGGGTGGGGGATATTTTAACAATGATAATATATATAGATAAGAAGTATGTCACCCGTTTAGTTACTCGTTTTTTTTTAGGAATGTGTTCAGGATACACATCTTATAGTCTTATTATAAAAAAACTATAGATTTCCAAAATGCAAAATTGGTTATATCATGCATTTACCATATTGTTAAATGAGCTTTTAGATATTTACATGAATTTTTGAATAAAGGTAAATGTATAGAGAACATTACATTTGTACTAAGCATATTTATATTGAACAGAATTATCTGCAAATTATAATCAAGTTACACTACAAATTTCATTTATTGTTTCAATACTGTAGTGTGAAGTAGGACAAAGCAGCCATCCAAGAATATCTAACATATTTACTGGAAAGGAATATGGAAACCTCAAATCACCTTTATTCATTTCATTTACCTTACGAAAAAGGAAAGGCTCTTCATTGTATTGGGGATTTAGACCATTGCCTGGTATCATACGTGTTCTGAATTCTTTTCTGATGGTGTCTGTGGGTAGACCGTACATATCCACTTCCACATAAGTACCAACTTTCTTATCTGACAAGAACTGACCAGCAATAACCTGAAAAGATTTGTAGAAGATTTATGACTTGGAGGTACACTACAAAATTTAGTATTTCCTAAGCTTTTGTGCATTTGGGAAGTAGAGATGACCTGATACTTCTAAGTGAAAATTTGATACATTTGTGTTAAACATGATAATTTCTTTAACATAGTCAGCGAATTTTGACAGCATAGAATTACAAGAAAATAAAAAAAGCACCATTCAGAAGAAAATAAACATTATAAGAGATATAAAATTGTGATTCAGGAAGTAAATTTTACGACAGGGGAAACTTAATATGGCAAAACATGATAGCTCCAAGATACCTAAACAGGAAAAGAGATTTAGTAAGTAAATACTGTATCATACATACCGACACAGCAACCTGAGCGGCAATCACACCATCTACAGGAGACTCAGCAAATGGATCAAATGTCTTATCTGTTCGTCTCATGAAATCTGGTTTGAGAAGATAACCACAATTTCCATTGTATTCAAACTTTCCCTGGTTTAACTGCATGGGAAGGTCAGGTGTTTGAAAGTTTAAGGACACCATTTGACAACCAGCATTCCAGAATACCTGAGTAAAATAAAAAAAAAATGTGGTATACTGACAATTTAAATGTAGATTTAAAAATGTATAATCTGCTACAAAACAAGTATTATATAAGAAATTGAAGGTCAGGTGTTTGAAAGTTTAAGGACACCATTTGACAACCAGCATTCCAGAATACCTGAGTAAAATAAAAAAAAAATGTGGTATACTGACAATTTAAATGTAGATTTAAAAATGTATAATCTGCTACAAAACAAGTATTATATAAGAAATTAGTTGCTAGATGCCTGTTTATAGTCTAATATACAGCATTTATACAAATATGTATATTTGTAATGAACATGCACCTTGGAAGATTAATTTAGTAGTATTTTTAATTTGGAAGTTACACAAGAAAGTATTTGCTCACATTCCCAAAGATACTCTAAGATTTTTAATGCTTTTTCACATGACATGAATACATGAAACCCTGAATACTGAAGGAAGAACACATTACATAGTATTGGAATTATTCCATCAGTTTAACCATAAGCTACAATGATTATGCATATCTCAGAAAATGCTATAGTTCTAGTGCCTGTGAAAAAAATTTTAATGTTTGAAATTTAACATTTCATTCAATCTTTATCAGTCACCTTGATCCTGAAAACACTGAAGCAATTAAATATGTAGCTGGTAAATGGGGTTACTGCTATACTGAAACTTTACAACATACAGTATTCTGAAATCTGGACCTTCAAACTCCTGAAATATCACTTTAATAATGTTCAAAACCATACGTAAAGTAAATTGATTAAGGGGTCCCTAGTGTTTTTAATTTTAAATTATTGGCTCATTAGGAAATTATAATTTTTTTTTTTCATTTAGAAAAGAGTAATCATTCTGTAATTTTGAATTAACCTATGTTTTCACTGAATTTGTTGTAATAACCTTAATGAATAATTAACTAGTATTACATTTTAAAGATAACTTTTCATCAGCACTTACTTGTGGCATGTAGTTGGAGGAGTCAACCCTTGCACCTTTAGGGTAAATTCGGGACATCTGGCGTTTGTTGTAGTTTACAAATTCTATAGCCTGAGTCTTGAGGTAGCCTAAGCCCATGGTCTCCGAGAATGAGGACATGTTGTGATGGACATTCTTTTCTGTGAGGGAACAATAGATAATGGAGCATTCAGAGCTTGGCTTGGAATAATAACCATCACAGTTTAACAAATAAGATTAAAGAGATTTTATTTACTGTATTCAAGGAGGACGCTTAGAGAAAAAAAATTTAAAGTGTAAAATTAGAGCAATAAATAAAAATATTTGCTATTAAAGCTTAAATTGAGAATTCAGAGAATTTCTAAAGATACAGGTTCTTTTATGCTTTGAGTTTAGAAGCCAACATATTCTTGTTAACATAATGCAAACATTTCTGACATTACTGTAATATGAGGAACTAAAACTTTAAAAACTTTCATATTTATAGTCTTCTACCAAATATTTACTAGCCAGGTATTAAAATATAAATCTTAAAATACAAATGCCAATGCCAGGGAGAGGAGGAAGTCAGTGTTGTCATGTAGCCAATTTTTAATAAAACCATTGCATACAATTTCACGTGCAGTGCTAGGCTTGAGTAAATTACTACTACAGTACTGAAACTCGACATTTCTAATAATTTGTGCCTAGATTTTGGTAACAATATTTTTCTACTCTTGCGTTTGCCCAAGTTTTAATAAAATAGTAAATATTTGCCATGTGCAGGTAAGAGTAATAATACAAGGATTTATATCATAACTTAATAATTAAACACAAGTTTTCTTTATAAGGCCCTTCACACATACAGGGTTTGATGAAACAATCCAGAATTTATTATATTTACTCTGGAAAAGGAAATATGATAAAGAGAATTCCTAAGGTACTTCAGTTTATTTGTACATTTCACTAACTTGAAATAAGAGGATTTCTATATTATTGTAATTAATAAAAGCATCGAAACAGATGAACTGAAAACTGTCTATGAGGGACTGACTAGTGGCAGTGTTAACTGCATAACAGGAGGTGGTCAAAAATATTTTACCACATGCTAGAGGCACAAAGAATGACAGACTTTCCATTTCAATTTACTATTTGTCCCTTCAGAAATACAAACATTGCATTTTATGTAGGAGTAGTGTATCCTTCAGCGGGAGCTGGGGAGATAGCCAGTGAACTTGGGAACAAGGTTGTTAACCGAGGATTATGGAAGGTGAGTGGGGGAATATTCTTCACTCGCCTTCTGTCACCAAGCACTTTCTCTTCAGTCTTGAAGTGTACAGTAGACGTCTTGCTACCCTCTCTCTTTCTCTTAATGTCGTTGAATGTTGTCCGGACGAGTATTTGGCTAACTGTGTGTTTTTGGCTGTTTGTCTGCAGTTTGTTTTTACATTTTGTATATCACAGAGAACAACAAGGTCAGAGGTGTTACAAGGGACATGGGCAGTCTTGCAGGCCTCTGAGGATCCGATGGGCCTGGGCAGTCCTTCTGCTCCAGAACCTCAGAGGGCTGGGTTGGAGCAGTATTTCCAAGATATTATCACACTCATTCTTGAGTGGATTAATCTTGGGGAGGTTTTCATGGCGCTACATCTAGCTCCAATCTTCCTGATTGAGCTTACTCTTTGGTGTCCTCCAGAAGCAAGGCCATCAGTCAGGTTGCAATAGTCCCAGCTTGCTTGTGGTGTCTTGGGCCAAGTAGTTCCATCTTGCCCAGCAGATCTAGCAAGCTCCTTTCCCCACCCTTTAAGCACCAAAGGAGGTACTAGGTCCTGGAGGACACAGAGACTACTATTTCAGTTGTGGACTTCCGTCAGTCTGTGAGCTGACAAATGACCTTCCGGTGGAGAAACCCCACCAAGAAGGACATATTACCAAGCCCGGGCCATGGAATCCATTATCTATTTCCCTCCAGTTTGTCTCGTGGTTTGACCTTTGGTTGAATACACTGGCAGACTTTGAAGTGACAGGCCTGTCTCATCGTAGGATGAGAGGACGAAATTCTGGAGGTTACTGGTGCAGTGTGCCAACCTTTGGGCTAACCTCATTCTCAGAAGGAGGGACAAGGTTTATCCATCTTCTCTGGACAAGTGTCTTACTCAGTGACACTTTGGTGTCTGGATCTCTGTTACTCTTTTCCAAGGGTAGTGTGGAAGCAGTGGAAAAGAGAAAATCAATGTCCTGAGATACTCTAAATTGCCATGCGATGTCTTTCTGTTTCAGACTGGTGGCAGCCCCATTGGTGTTTACCCAAGTTTTACCTTTGTTTAGGCTTGAGCCTACTTGAAGGGTATACACTTGCTGCAGTACCTGGATGACTGGTTAGACTTGGTGTCCTCTGAGACGTATTTGCTCAAGGACAGAGACCACCTACTCTCATTTCACCAAGAGTTGGGGATTGCGGTAAACTGACATTCCTCCCATCATGCTCTTGCATGAGCGTATTCAGGCAGATAATAATAGAACAAGCTTGGCTTTAGCAAGTGTCCTCAGCTACCTGTCATCATCTGAGAAACTCATTTCACAAGGGCAGATCCACCTATGCTCAATCCTGTAGCAGCTGAAGCAGTGCTGGTTAACTACACATAACCTCCTCTCTCAACTCATAACCTTTAGTCAAGAGATCAGGGAAGCTATGGCGTGGTGGCTGGATGATGGGAACCTCTTAGCAGGAGGTCCTCTGAACTCTCCTTCTCCTGAAATACACCTGCATATAGATGCATCAAAGAAGGGCAGGGACTCACACCTGTAAGGTTCATTTGTTTCAGGAAGCACCTTATATGCACATCAGTATATTCTAGAAATTCAGGAAACACTGCTACCCCTGCAAGCATTCCAGGAACTGTTGATAGGTCATTCAGTTGTGCTGATGAGCAACAACAAAACCATATTGGTGTATGTCAACATGCAAGAAGGGATGGTCTCTCTCCCACTCCCCACTGCAGATGCATGATTGGGCGGTTTGCCATGTACTTCTAAATCCCAGGGCAGTGATGGAAGACACATTCCAACACCCCTGAGACAATCCTGGCACTTACACCTTTCTGCCATTCAACCTGAGTCATCAGGTGATCAAGAGAATGCTGAATACAAAGTCTCAAGATGACCCTACTTGCTCCCGTTGGGCTCAAGCCAACTGGTATGCAAGTTGGCTGACTCTCTTGATTGAAGTACTGAGAGGAATTCCCTGTGACCCACTCTTCTTTGCCAGCCACACATTCAAAGGTACCACAAGGCAGTCCACTCCCCTCAGTTATCTAGCGTATCCTGTGAGAGAAAAGCTTTTTGCACAGGATTGTGAGAGAGGTGTCTAGGTATCCCTGTTGTTCATCTGTGAATGTGTACTAAGGAAAGCAGGCAATCTTTTGTGACTGGTGTTGCAGAAGGGGTATCTCTCCAATTGGAGCATCTGTTTAGCAGGTTGCAGATTTCTGGATTCACCTTTGTTGAGACAAGCTCCTCTCAGGTTTTTAGAGTAAAGGGCCTGGATCTCTCCTCTTGGTGGAGCTATCCATGCTCATGAGGGAGTGACAAGGACTCCATAACCTAGTCTGTCACTAAGAGGAATGGGGGTCTCTCTCATTCTCTCTCTCTTTCATTCCCGAGTTCATGGGGGAAAACTCAGAATCTATCTGTTCCTGAAAAGAAATTCAAAAATCTTTTTACCTCCGCTCTCTGAGATTTGACTGGTGGTGACCCTTACAACATGCTTTTATGCCTGGTACAAACCCTAAGATACTGCCTGATAAGGACCCAAGCTCTTTGTCCAGAGTGTTGGCACCTCTTCAGTAGTACAGGCAAGCATAAGAGTGGGGTGTCTAGAAACACCCTTTCTGGCTTTGTAAGGTTATCAAAAGAGCCTTTGCCTTCTCTCAGGAGGATGTCATCCACCTTACTTGTGTGAGGCCACAAAGTCAGGTCCCTGGAAACCCTCTTGAGACCTGTTGTAGCTGCTCAACAAGTTGTCTAGGTACACAGCTCCATTCAGACAGACAAGTATCTTGCCCGAGGGACTTTTGCTTAGCATAAGAATAGGGGGTGTGAATGAAGAGTGGCTGGACTCTTCTTCCATTTCTCCTTCCTGGGGCTGCATCTAGGCTGAAGTATCAGCTGGGATTGGACTACATACAGGCAACTACACTTCGTGCACCCAATCTTAGAGAAATTACTTTGAGATGAATCTTCCTCTGGTCTTCCCTGTCACAGGGAAGAGCTTTATTCTGAACCCATCAGTCTGTGTTAGCCAGAATTAGCTACCTTCTGACTTGTATTCCCTCGTGGGGAAATTACTTGGTTCCTGAAACTTTCCTTTCTTGAGTGAGGCTCTATATCCTCACTCAAGCCCATAGCCCTACTGATCTGTCATCTTTATGCTAGACTGAGGAGGAGGTTATGGGAGTCACTGAGTGAGATTCAACACGAGTCAGTTGTCAGAGGAAACCTCCCACCTAAGGAGTGAGTCTCCTATACAAAAGGCAATGGTTTGTATTTCCAAAGCAACAAATATCTAATTTTAAGGCAACCTGTATTTTCCCAACATATTCAAACCAAAGCCTTTTATTACAGTTCCCACGTCAACCACCCAACTCTGCCTAATTGGTCGAAGGGAAAAGTGCCTGATGATGGTAGGTGAGTGTGGGTGTTCCCCAATTTACCCCCAAAAACCATCAGCTAACGACCTTGTTACAAAGCTACAACAACCATCTCCTCAGCTTGCACTGAAGGATACTCCTATATAAAAGGCTCTTCCTTGTATACCTATAAAAATACAAATTACTTTAAAATTTGATATTTTCATTCATCTTGTAAAAATCACCACATCGGCGCCAGGATAGTGTTTCGCGGCGCCATTAATTAAGTCTCCGCTGAGCTTGTTTTCTTTGGTGACTTCCCGTTTTCTTCAAGCTCAATTAGTCACGCCTAAAACGTGCCAGGTCACGATTTTAATCATTTTACTTTATGCGTATTTATACAAATGTCACACATTGTGTATCACATGTTTCTTCATTCACAGGCATCAAGACTGTATCCATATTGTAGCTCTGTATGTTTTGTATTGTAATTTGTACTCGTTCACTGTATATTATTGTTTATTGTTTCGACCTCAGGTCACAGTCAATTCCATTGTCTCTCGCGGGCCGGCGTCAGTCGGCCGCTATATAAGCTGCCTGGATCTGTAATAAAGTAGCAGTAACTTTTACCTGCTCGTTTCTTTGACACCTTACAATCTCAATAATGATAAACTTTTAGGAAGTATTCAGGTTAGGGGCAACATTTGGTGAAATATATTTGTGAATGAGACTATACTAGCATTTAATAATAAAGACATGGCTAATGAAATATGTCTTTTGTATTTGCAACTGCTTTACTTTGCTTCCTTTACTGAAATCATCTAATCCTCCCAATGGAAAAACGCAAGAAGCTTTTAAAGAAGTTTACAGTGATCTTGTCTAACCATTTGTCTCATGCCAAAAAAGTAACTTTTTTTTGGTTTCACCCTCCAGTTTGAAGAAGACTTGCAGTCAACTGTTGAAAGGGACTTGAATGTAACTTAATGGCATGTTCCTGTTAAACAAACATTTAATTTTGTTTAGTAGTTTTCTACTTATACAAGATACAGTTTCTATGTGAAGCAAACATTTAATTTGCTTTGTATTTAAACAAGATGCAACCCTGTTTTACAAAATACAAGTACCATTTGGGAGGGAAGTAACTGACTACTGGTCCCCTTACCATGAAGAATGAATACCAACACCATTTGAGAGGGAATTAATTGACTAACGAGCCCCTCACCAGGAAGAATGAACTTCCAAATGTTACCTCATCTTTTTTTCGATAAACAAAATAAATTCAAAATAGATCCTTAGCTTCTACATGGTTTATGTTCTGTAAACACCTCTGCTAAGGCATACAAGATTATATATGTATGAGATCAAGCAGTCTTGATGCTCATTTGAGGTATATCTGGTTTGCATCAATAATACAAATGAAAATTTAAAGGCCAAGTGACAGACAGTACGATACAATTTATCCAGCTACCACAGATCCTATTAAGGACTGAGGTACTTTTAACTGCCCCTTATACACAGGCAGCACTGAATTTACTCTCAAATCACCTTTATGCTTCAGCAATAACTTCTCACAATCCAAAGGGAAATACTTATACTGTAGTATTTCTTGAAATAGTGGCAATTGGAAGTCTGGCTGTTATAAACAGCAGAGTTTGAAAAAGGCGGAATAGAGAAGATGGTCTCCATTTTATGGCATGAGGTTTAGCACTAAAATATGGTTTAAAGTAAATTTAAATTAATCTACCATAATGTCGGAATTGTTAGAAAGAAATCTGAATGGAATACAGAAATATTTTGTTAAAAGCAGTTTCAAGGAGGCGTCTTTGATTGGTTTAGAAGCATTCAAATGGCTGTGGGGAATGTTAATGCAAATTCACACTTCAGAGATTTAAACGACAGATTTTTCCTTCAGATCTCTTAAGCTAATCTGTGAGCTATGCAGAGGTTGGGGCCACACGGCAACAAAACCTGAGAGACCTGACTTTTCTTTTACTTGTTGATGGGCATAAAGTTTCCTCACCTAAGTTTGGAAAATGAAGATATCAAGGTCAATGTGGATGATTGTGATAAGCATTGTAAATAACCTATGTTGATTTTTGTATGCTTTTTGTATATATTTTAAGCAATTTTTTCTATGAGCAGTTGTCTGCAAAAAAACTCTTCATGCAGAAGACACTACATAATTGCTGACCACAGTTATTAAGCACCCGGAGATTCTGAATGATAAAAATATGGGCACCACACCTGCTAGGGCCACCAAAGTGCCACTCAAGTCAACTTTAAGTTTAAGACTACCATCTTATTTATCAGTTTTCTCATATACCAGAGGGAATGGAAGGTTTAACCTCTCACTCTACATCAGGAAAATCTGAATGCACCTGCCTTTCATTATTATTATTATTATTATTATTATTATTATTATTATTAATCAGAAGATAAACGCTATTCATATGAAACAAGCCTATGGGGGCCATTAACTTGAAATTCAAGCTACCAAATAGCAGAAAGTAATAAGAAATACAGAAAAAAGATAGTTACTAGAAAAAATAAATTAAATAAATAAATAAATGGATAAAACTGTAAATATAAATGATTAAAGTACAAGGAGAACTGTTTCAGGGTAGTAATGCATTGTTTCTTTGCTTGACCCTATGAGATTCAAATTGAAGAACATCCTCTGGGAGACTGTTCCACAGTCCAGCGATGTGAGGAATAAAAGACCTCTGGAACTGAGAAGTGTGACAGCGAGGCACATTTACTGCATGTAAGTGCTGTTTTCCAGCAAATCTGGTCACTCTTGGCAGGAAGAGAGGATCAGGGATCAGTTGTGAAAGTGAAAGTTATCAGGTAAAAAACAATTTATGAAAAATTGACAAACAGAGACTGTCAGTCGATAGTCCAAGTTATAGCTGATAATGTTAGGAAACAGAAACTCACTACTGTGAACCACTCCATCTAAAACACTCCATCTAAAAGAGATAAATCTGTGGAAAAAAGTACATATCCACACTGGAGAACAATATTCTAGTAAAGGAAGGACAAATGACCCAAAACAGGTTACGCTGATTTCATCATTGTTATAAATATACAGAGCTTTATGTACAATGCCTAACCTCTTTGTGGTATTTGCTGACGTTTGCTTTGGATGTGTCCCAAAAGTTACACCAAGTATAGTCAAAGCTTCAGAATCCTTCAAGAGCAGACACCCATCCTTTTGAAGGGTAGGATGAGGTGGGAAATCAGTACGAGATCTATTAATCAAAAGTAATTTCAATTTACTGGAGTTCAGCCTCATACCCCATCAACTACACCATTCACTAATCTACCTCCATGTCACGATTGAGACTAAGGGCAGCTTCATTTCTAATAAGTGGACAAAAAGTGCTGGATCATTGGCATACTGAACAATCTTATTTTCTAGGCCAACAACCATATCATTTGTATCAACTAAAAGTAACAGACAGCCAAGAACATTACATTGTGGAACTCCAGATACAATAGGTCTTGGTTTGCTAAAGATCTCATCAACAGCAACTTGCTGCTCCTTATATTTTTACAAAATAAAAAGCAGCACTGAAATCCGTCTGAGTTATTCTACACTCAAAACCCTTATATAGGTTCTCTTGCAAATGGCACGTCAAATCTAAAAGAGCATTGCAAGTACCTGACTGCTTCCTATATGTGTATTGACTATTAGCTAACAATCCTTTGGATTTCACATACTTGTACAATGGAGAATATAAATTGGCCTGTAGTTATTGCAGCCTGCAGATATGCCACTCTTTAGAACAGGCACTGTATTAGTAAGCTTGTGCTTGTGAGCAAAGATATTAAGTCAAAATGAAAATCTATAGAATCTGCTAATCGTGGGAGACAAAACACAAAACTTTTTAAAAAATGGGAAGAAACCCTCAAGCTCTTCTCTGTCCCAGCTGTCAAAAATTTTTATTAACATCCCTAGAGCAAAATACAAAAATTGTAAGATTAGGTTCAGGATGACAAGCATCAGGGAGAGGGGCGTCCCCAGCTGTTGCTTAGTTTCAACAGGTGGGATGAAAGACGAGCCTGACCCAGATAGATGATGCCAGTTTGGTCCACCACAGATGAGGCTGAGTAATTTTTTCAAGTGTTCTCTTTAAATAATTATGATAATTTTAATTTCTGTCAGCTATGTAAATTCTATTAACAGCATGGTGAAACTCGACAAAAATGTAATTTTTATGTGAACGATTTCTACTCCATGTGTTGACTTTGGTCTGTTTGTCATGGTAAGTTTGTCTACATGTATCATCAAATCAGGGCTAGTCATTTATCCTAATCTTGATGGCCTTTTTAGGGACACACCTTACTAAAACAGCCATCAGTATTTCATTCAAATTCCTCATGGAGTTTGGATCAGATATAGCATCTGAAATATTAAGTGCCTGACAAGCTTCAATAATGCGACCCCAGTTGGCTCTTGAATTCAGTCAGACCGTTTTTCCAATGGTGGTATCTGGAATATACTGACTGACTGATAAGTTCATCTCAATGGCAAAATAGTCAGAGGTACCTACATACTCGCAGACCTTGGACTTAACGATAGCTAGAACATCTGTGAATATGAGATCTAATCTATTACCAGAAATATGCATAGGTTTCTCAGTTGCCTGGACAAAATCAGAGTAGTATACACAGAACTCAAGAGCAGACCAGCCAAGTTAAGTCTAGGAAAGGAAGCTAATGTATTGAGAATTTGATACTGAGAGTCCACTGAAAATGTACACAGAACTCCCTGAAAATTTCATAACACTAATCAAATCATCTGGTATTATGACCAATCTCATGGCAAAACCTTGTTCTCCCAACAAGTATGGCTCATATTACAATGCAAGAAACGACTGCAAATCTTGGAAATAAAGTGAAATCTCCTCTACGCAGTAAAAGAGCTTAATCACCAAGCTGCAAGAGTTCTGTGACATGGTATCTAATGACTGGATGGCTATGCCCAGTGTTTTCAAGTAATCTAACATGATTTCCTAAGTCCTTCCTTATCTGATAGTCCTGAAATGTCTAGACACAAAAATGCACAGGATTCTATAAAATTTACATTTGGAGTTATCTCTATCTCAGACAGACAGCTTGAGACTTATCTGTCTAATGGGTTAGATCCCTAGCCCTTAGCTGATGTGATGTAACATTCGTTACTGCATACGCCAATGAAACAATTTAATAATATCATTTAGCACAGGCTTAAAAAAAACAAAAAAGAGGGAGATTAGAATATAATGTAAGTTCTAGACCACCTCTTGAAGAATGAAGGTAGGAAGAGAATTCCAAAACCAGCCAATGGAAGAAATGACAATTATTGAAATGTGCAATATGGGGAGTGTTGATTTCAAAAGAGTTCTTGGGGATGCAGTTGCTGACAGGCACTACAAAGTCACCTGAGAGGAGACAGAGAAAAATAAAGCCCACAGAAGATGTAAGGATGTGGTCAATATGAAACAAACACAAAACAATAAAAAAACATAAAGGTAATCCCTTGGTTTTCTGGATCTTCATTATCTGGTCATTGACATTATCCGACACACCAAGACCAGGGACCAAGGCTTCAAAGATTTGATATATGTAAATTTCAAAAATTTTGAAAAAAACTGCACTCTGATGGCTGGCAACGCTGCATGGCCTCAAGAAAATGTTGATAACACTGCTTGGGCTGAATGAGAAAGGGTTTTTTGGGGTGGGGAGACCTCAAGAAATTTCTATGGTTGGGTGAGGGGGTGGTCAGGTGGCTTGGTGCCATCAGAGAGGAGGGGCAGTAAGGCAGGGTAGAGGGAGGCTCTGAGGTGTTGTTTTGGAAGGTGGGTGGAGCTGGGGAGTACTTTCTATGGCTGGGAGGGTTTGGGGATGCAGTGTTGGATGGGTGAAGAGGGCTAGGTAGACCTGCCCTGAAAGAGCTTGTTTGGTTTCAAGTTTTTATGTTTATGATATAATAGTTCACATTTTATTAAAGGATTTGCACAGTACACAGAGAGAGAACAATAACCGAGGTATGTTTACGCAAAAGGCTAAGTACAGTAGCACACACACACACACACACACACTTCTCAACTTTTAGTTTTCTGTAAAAGAAGAATTTTTGTGTCGGCTTTGTCTATCCGTCAGCACTTTACTCTGTCCGCACGTTTTTCTGTCTGCACTCTTTCTGTCTGCCCTCAGATCTTAAAAAACTACTGAGGAGGCTAGAGGGCTGCAAATTGGTAAGTTGATCATCCACACTCCAATCATCAAACATACCAAATTGCAGCCCTGTAACCTCGGTAGTTTTTATTTTATTTAAGGTTAAAGCTAGTCATAATCGTGCTCCTGGCAACTATATAGGATAGGCCACCACCGGGCCGTGGTTAAAGTTTCACAGGCCTCGGCTCGTACAGCATTATACCAAGACCACCAAAAGATAGGGCTATTTTCGGTGGCCATGATTATACGCTGTAGCGGCTGTACAGAAAATTTGATTGCGCCGAAGAAACGTCGGCACATTTTTTACTTGTTTATTTGTATATGTTATGCTACAGTATTCTCGTATATATTTTTACTGTATTTTCTCATTTTTTATTCTTTCAAACCAAAAGATAAACACAGTCACGTCCATAGAGTACGAGAGAGAGAGAGAGAGAGAGAGAGAGAGAGAGAGAGAGAGAGATGAAATATCAACAGTGATAAAATATCCTCTTGTGTGGTTAGGATATGTGAGATAATCCTACTTAGAATTAACTGAACCTGTGATGAAATATGGTACAGTAAATCAAGCAATTATAAAAAAAACATGGCAAATGTACGTACGCACTAATTCCACGGCATGGGTAAACTTGCTACAGCCTGTTTAGCTTTGTTTGCCTTATTATGAAATTTGGATTTTAAATATTTTTACAGTGATTAGAGATGGAAAATCAACAATGACAAAATATCCTCTTGTGTACTGCTATAATATGTGTGATAATCATACTTAGAGTCAACCAAACTTTAATGAAATATGGTACAGTAAATCAGATAAAGCAAAATGTATGGCAACACGCACCTACTGTATGTATGCACTCACTCATTTGATGGTGCGTGAACTTCCTGGAGTTTGTTAAGTTTTGTGTTTATTTGTCTATGGTACAGTAATTGATATTTCATTGAAGGACAGACATGTGCATTACTGATATACGAGAGAGAGAGAGAGAGAGAGAGAGAGAGAGAGAGAGAGAGAGAGAGAGAGAGAGAGAGAGAGAACTGAGGTATGTTTACAATAAAGCCTAATACAGTAATACACACATTCTTACACTATTCTGTGTAGATTTTATGCTACAGTATTCTCATTTATATTTTTGCTGTATTTTCTCATTTTCTTTTTTCAGTTTTACAAATCAAAAGATAAATGCAATCATCTCCATAGAGTATGTACATATGCACACACTCATTCCATGCTGTTGGTGAACTTGGCAAAGCCTGTTTGGTGTTGTCTTGCATACATATGAAGTTCACATTTTAAATATTCTTACGGTGAATAGAGATGAAACATCAAGTCATAAAATATTCTCTTGTGTACTGTTATTTGTGATAATCACACTTAGAGTCAATTAAACTTGTAATAAAAATGGTACAGTAAATCAAGTAAAACTTCCTGGAGTGTTATGTTTATGGTACAGGAGAATCTGGAAGCAAGATTTGTGATTTTGAGGGATTTTACTTTCACAAAAAGTATGTTAGTTTACCTTTGTATACCTGTTTTACATTTACTGTATGTACAAAAATAAAAATAATAAATTCATTAATAAATTAATTTCTTTTGGCAAGTGAAAAATTATTTTCCTAATTCTTTCAGTAGTAGGCTCAGTCAGCTGATTCTGAGAACACAAAAATTACAAATGGTTAAAAGTTAAGTATACCTTAGTTTTACCAGACCACTGAGCTGATTAACAGCTCTCCTAGGGCTGGCCCGAAGGATCAGACTTATTTAATGTGGCTAAGAACCAACTGGTTACTTAGCAACGGGACCTACAGCTTATTGTGGAATCCGAACCACATTATAGCGAGAAATGAATTTCTATCACCAGAAATAAATTCCTCTAACTCTTCATTAGCTGGCCGGAGAGTCGAACTCGGGCCTAGCGAGTGCTAGACCACTACTCTACCGACTCTCCTAACAAAGAGCTAATTACAGATGGTGGGATGATCATTTTTTTTTATACATATTATGATGATAATATATCCATATAATAATATGGTATAAATGGATCCTGTAAGTAAAATAACAGTTTCACTACCATTACCTTTATCTTAAATACAGCTGCAATAGCCTATTTGACTGTTACACCTGGGTGAGCCTAGTCCACAGTTCACACATAGCCTACACATTTTTATCTTGTGTATGGTAATGCAATATGGTAACAACTGATAAGGAAGTTGCTGTATAAAAATACATTAATGGTCATAAAACCATGGCAGGCTGTGGGTAAATAGTTAGGCTATCAGCCTATTGAAGTGTCATTTACTTGGGAGGGAAAAAGAAGGGATTGCATTTTTTTCAAAGTGTATTTATGCAGTATATTTTGTTACCAATATGGGGAAAAAAGGTAGGTAATTGTCTTTTGCATAAATTTTTCAGTTTTAGGTGTGATGGTTGATGTTTATAGGGTTACTGAGTGTTTACAGTTATGTGGTACTGACAAAGGTCAGGTGAGGAAGGGTACGGAGTTGCCCTTAAGCACTAGATTTTTACTCGCCATTATTTGGATTTTGCCATTATCCAGTGGACCCTTGGATCTGTTAATCCACATAAATGAAGGATTACTGTACTGTATATATATATATATATATATATATATATATATATATATATATATATATATATATATATATATATATATATATATATATATATATATATATATATATATATATATATATTTATATTATAATTATTATATATATATATATATATATATATATATATATATATATATATATATTTCAAAAAATTGTGAAAAACTGCTCTCAATGATTGGCAATGGTGTGCGGTCTCAGGAAGTGTTGGTAACACTGCTTAATCACATAAACAGACTGAGAAAGAGCTTAGGGCAAAGGGAGGCCAGGAAAAGTTTCCTAGTTAAGGGGAGCGCCATGGGTAGGAGTGGCATTAAGGCTGTTTAAAGAGAGATTCACTCAGAGAAGGGTTGTTTAGGAAGGTGGGTGGCTGGGGAAGGAATTTTCACAGCTTGGAGGGGGGGGGTTGGAATGCAGTGTGGGACGGGTGGAGAGGGGTAGGCAGGTGTTTGATTTTGATGGAGCTTGTTTTGTTTTGTGTTTTTTACATTTATTGCAGTACTGTACTGAAACATAATGAAATACATCAAAAACAATGCAAAAATAGAGAGAGAGAGAGAAAGGTATTGCACATGTTAAATTCTATAACACACACACACACACACACACACACACACACACACACACACACACACACACACACACACACACACTACTTCCCTATTTTATTTTTACACTACAGACACCACCCTACTTACGAATATTCAAGTTATGAACATTCATAGATGAGAACAGAAGAACCTGTTCCTTTAATTTCTTCCCTGAATATCCAGAGTATTCTCGTGATTAACTACCAGGTATTATTCTTACAATCACGGAATACTCGTAAAATATTCCTATATATTTTTATCTTCCCGTTTAACTCTGTGATGAATTTCCATTTTCTATATTTCTCATGTTCTGTATTTAATATGTATTTTTGTCAATAGATGGCGGTGTGCATTGTTTATTTTACGAACTTTGAATGCCAGACGCTGCTCCTCCTAAATTCTCTCCGAATTCATAACTTTCAAAGCATGGAAAAAATACCAAATTTTGAGTATTGCTCGAATCTAAATCTTATTACCTTTTTACCTTTCTGGCATCCAAAATAATTCCTTATAATACTGCATGATTTAAAAATGCAGTGAAAATAACAATTTATGATTCCCAAGTCACCTCGGGAATGAAAACATAAAAAAAAATGCATTACATATTGAAAACCAACTTAGGAACAAATCAAGATATGAATGGCCGTCCGGAACGTAACTCATCGTTCGTAAGTCGGGTGGTGACTGTATTCTCATTTTATTTTGATATGTGTCATAATTTTCACTGGATAAGAGAGGAAAAACAATAAAATTACAGCCCAAAAGAGACAGAGCGACATTCGACATTCCTTAGCGAGTGCACTACCCTTTGGTTGAGGGAAAGGGGGTCGAGTAATAAATTGCTCAACGTGTTGCTAACGTCTATGACAAAATTCATAACAAAATTTGCATTGTCTTAATATTTTACTGTGAATGTGAACTTTTATCAAGTGATAAAATATTCTCTTGTGTTCTGTTATGATATGTATGATAATCATATTATAGTTAACTAAACTTGCAGTGAAATAAATCGAGCAAAACACAAAAAGGAAGAGAGAATTAGTGATACCACGCTAAGAAATACATACATGCAACTCATAACACGAACGAACACTCACTTACACACAGTGAAAGAAGTAGACAGAGACAAGGAGTGAGCTTTCGCGATTGTTATTGGATTAAAAGCGCGACTTCGCCTAACATGTCATGAAACGTCACCTTGTTAATCACTTTTTACTGGCTGATACAGGTACGTCATCAGTTTAATAGCCTATGGTAGAGGGTGCGTAGGTTTGCAAGCACTCACTCCTGCCACAATAATGTACCTCGAGCATGTTGCTGTCATTGCAGGTCCTGCTAGTGTTATGTATGGTGCTGTGTATCTTTTGTATATGGCCCCACCTCAGCAGAATTGAGGCAGGATGGTCTATGTCACAGATCATGGATGGGAACAGCATTGCACGGTCAATCTTGCATGCTATCAAGAAACAGACTTCAGGAAGAAACTTTTTAAAAATCTGACCGTCATGCAGGGCAACCTCCAAAGGTAAATGGTAGAGAAAAAGTATTTTATGTTTGTATATTTTTTTTATTTTTTGGTACAATGTATTTTGAAGAGTTTGGGAAAAATGAAAAAGAAAGGGTTTGCTTGTTTTGATTACAAAAGATGTATTTCAAAGACTGCTTGGGCAAAATGACAAAAAAAAAGTTTGCTTTTTTGTATACAATGTATTTTAAAGATTGTGTCGTATAAAGGGTTTGGGCAAATAGAAAAAAAGAGTGCTATATCTTGCAGTGTAGCCTACTGTAATACGTGTTGCGTATATAAAAAAAAAGTTCACGTACTTTTAAGTGTATTTATAGAGTATACAGTGGTACCTCAACTTACTGGACAGTTCGGGGGTCTGCCCGTCTGTTAAGTAACGAAATCCGATAAGTAACGAAGACTGGCCATGACCTACACGATCGGGTACCATTGGGCCAATCCGCATAACTTACAGTGCAGCGTAGTTCCATATACAGCACTGTACAGCTTAAACTAAATAATATTTTATAATTACCACTCAATTTGAAATACTCAGTTACTAATCATTCGAGTCTAGAGATATATCTGCAAAACCAATTTCTTCTAAATACGTATGTGCCCAGAAACTGTACCCTACTTATGCTTACAAGAAACGTGACTGTATTTAAAATACTGGATACAAATATACAAAAAAACATGAACGTTGTTTTTTAAGGATAACCCAAGATTCTCTGTTAAAAAGTCAGAGGGAGAGAGAAAGGGGCGTTCCTAGACATTTTGGGGCTCCGGGGGCACCGTGGCCGGACATTTGGCCTACGGACATCTGGCCGACGGACCTTTGGCCGACGGATATTTGGCCGAAAGGACATTTGGCCGACGGACATTTGGCTGAATGGACATTTGGCCGAATAGATATTTGACCGAAGGACATTTGGCCGAAAATGTAGTAAACGTATCTACTGTTTGTCACATTATGTGTTATGTGTTCGAAAATAGTCTATCGTAACTATGAGTTCACTATTTCGATTGTTAAATTGCTAACTGCCATTCTCAGTTCACTATTTCAATTGTTGAACTGGGTAACTGCCATTTCCAGCTCAAACAGTCTAAGCCAACCACGTCCAACGACACCAACGCTATTAGTTCACTATTTCAGTTGCTGAAACCAACAGTGTTTGTAACTTGCCTCATCAAAGATACATTCGCTGGTTGGTTAGAAGTTGTACAGGTAAGTTAACGTTTTTTTTCCAGTGTGTGCTACATACATACATACATACATACATATATACACATATACACACACACACACATACACACACACATATATATATATATATATATATATATATATATATATATATATATATATATATATATATATATATATTAAATGGTTACTATTTACAGACCATGGAAATCATACCAACGATACGAGGAGGAAGAAAATTATTGCTTGATGGTTATGCCTACATTGTTGATAAAAGAAAAGACAGTGCAACATACTGGCGATGTGAACGTAAAGGAAGATGTGGTGGGCGATTAAAGACACAAGACGACATTATTCAAGAAGCTAGTGATCACACATCCGCCTCATCCCGCACGCAACCTGTCATTGAAAACTGTGAATAAAATTAAAGAAAAAGCCAAAGATTCGGAGGAAGCAACGTCGACGATAATACATAACTGTACTAGTGATTTCCCACTTAATGCTGCAGGTGTTCTTCCTAAAAAGGAAACTTTATCAAAAATGGTGCGCAGACAACGCACGGTACCAGACGGAGACATTTTAACTGATGACCTACGTAAAACAATTAGAGGGGAAGACTTCGTCATTCATGATAGTGACAATCTGCTAATTCTCTCAACGCCCCGAAATTTAGAACTTTTAGCTCTGAAAGAACACTGGTTGTGTGATGGAACTTTCGATTCTGCCCCATTAGGCTGTCAATTATATACTGTGCATGTTTTACTGGATGAGTGCCATACAGTTCCTGTAGCATACTGTGTCGCAAGGAACAAAAACCAAGATGTTTATGATACAATTTTTAGAACCCTCAAACAGGTAAGGCCAGATCTTAATCCGGTTTCAGTCACTATTGATTATGAAAGGGCAGCTCTCAATAGCGCCACAGCATTTTTTCCAAACACAAACATTTATGGGTGTTTTTTCCATTTCGGACAGTGCTTGTGAAGAGAAATACAGCGCTCAGGACTACAGACTTGGTATAATGATCCGAAAAATGCAATCATCGTGAAGTCTTTTTAGGCTTTGGCATTTGTGCCAGTTAGCGACGTTGCTGACACCTTCACTGAATTAGTCTCATCGTTGGATGATGAAACTGATGAAATTCTATCAGGGTTTCTTGGCTACTTTGAGGCGACATGGGTTGGTGTTGTTCAACGTGGAAGAAGACGGAAGCCATTATTTGAAATAACAATGTGGAATACTTTCGAGAGAACCGCACATGGCCTTCCACGGACTACAAACTCTTTAGAGGGATGACACAGAGCTTTTGAACAAAGAATGGCAGTCACCCACCCATCTATTTTCCGTTTAGTGACGAAGATAAGGAAAGAACAAGCAAACTGGGAGCTAACAATCGAGATGGTCAATTCCGGAGTTGCACTGAGATCTTCAAAGAAGAAGTACCAGATCTTGAATACAAGGCTCATGTCTCTTATTGCGAAATATGAGGAATATGAAAAAATAGATTTTTTGAGAGCTATTGCGCACAATCTTTAAAGAAATAATCTTACTGTTTTTTTATGATTTTTCTGCAATAAACATAACATCTTTTTAATCAAATGAATTTTACTACAATAAACTACTTAATCTTACTGTTTATTATTATTATTATTATTATTATTATTATTATTATTATTATTATTTTGCAATAAATATCTTTTTAATCAAATTGATTTTACTACAGTAAACTTAAAGTACTTATTCTTACTGTTTTTTTATTAGTTTTTTCCTGCAATAATCATCTTTTAAATCAAATGAGTTTATTACATTTTCGGCCAAATGTCCTTCGGTCAAATATCTATTCGGCCAAATGTCCATTCAGCCAAATGTCCGTCGGCCAAATGTCCTTTCGGCCAAATATCCGTCGGCCAAAGGTCCGTCGGCCAGATGTCCGACGGCCAAATGTCCGGGTACCGGGGGCACAGTCCCATTTGGGGCCCCTCATATGGGATGGGAGGCGAGCGAAGCGAGCCAAAGCAGCTGGGGGGGGGGAGGCGCTGTAAGTCCCCTGGGAAAATGTTTAGAATATGAGCAATTGCAGGATCATTTTAAAGGCACTTGTAAATGCAAATTTCAGAAATTTTATTTCTTAAAACTAGGTATACACTGAATAATTGAAGATCCACTTCATATATATATATATATATATATATATATATATATATATATATCCTCAAAGGATAATTACGACCCCTATAAGCAGTAATCAATTGCCTTAGATCGGCCCTGCCCTTACCCCAATCAACGTTACCCACCCTCCTCCGATCCGTATGAGAAGGTCTATAATGGGCTCTACGACTGGGTGGCCCCCGGAGAGCCCTATTTCTTTTAAATAACATATTTGTTACATTTTTGTTCACAAAATTGGAAACTGGGGCCCTTTAGTGGGCCTCAAACTTTCGGGTCCAAATATAAATGGGGCCCTTGACCATTTTGGGGCCATTGGATTTAGCTTGTCCTGTCATAGCAGCAATGGTTAAATTTCGCATTTTGGGGTCCCCCCTTACTTTGGGGCCCGGGGGCGATTTCAAACAGCCCTCCCCTCCCCCCTCAGGAACGCCACAGAAGGCACCCAAACATTTAAGTGCGTAGTTCATCCTAATGTGATGTTGACGTGCACCTATATCCTGTACACACTCAAACATACTGAAAAATGTTTAACACTACATTACTGTACTGTATTAAGATCAGCAGTGTTGTACTGCATTCGGTACCATGAATCAATAAAAATAATGTACGAGAGAGAGAGAACAGTGGGTTCACAGTATGTGCATATTGTTTCTAACATGATGCTGGTGTACGTACTAAAACACGTGCACATACACATAAAATTACTGTACATACAGTACAACAGTAGGTACATTTGCATCACTGAAACTGTGACTGCATGCAATTACACTTAATTTAGCCAATCATCTCAGCATTTTTTTGCATGTGACTGTGAGAAGAACAAAGAATGACGTCACTTAAAAAACTTTTTACTCGTAAATTTAACAATGCACTGCAAGTCATCATATTGTACATTAAATTTAGTAAAAAATTTTCACAAGATAAATAACCTAACGTACTTTCATTGCAAATGCAAACACAAGCTAGTACTGATAAGAGAGCAGTTTCTTCACTGGGCAGACAACTGATGCCGTATGACTGAATGAAGCACACAAACAGCCGGGCATGCTGGGTCACTTACCCTGGAAACAAAAGACCCACGATCACAGGCTCAGGCAGAAAATCTTCAGTCGTGCGTGTGCATGCATTTGCTGACCTTCTACCCTCACAGGGGCAAAGAGGAAAGCATTGTCACGTGTGTTCGTTCATCGTCCACCCACATAGGCGTACCTAGGAAAGCGTTGGTCACGTGTATCTGCTCATTCTTCGTTTGCTCACTGTCCACCCTCACTGGCACACCCAGGGAAGTGTTGGTCATGTGTGTGTGTCCGTTCGTTTGCTCACCATCCACCTTCACAAGCTCAAACACGAAAGCCTCGGATGTGTGTGTATATTTGTTTGTTCACTGTCTGATATCCCTACCTACTTAGTGGATTGTCCACCCATGATGAGAAGTCGTCTGCTTGCACACGCCCATTCCATCGTCTGATAACCCTATCATACTTATTGGACTTTCCCACCGTCTTATAACCCTATCATACTTATTGGACTTTCCATTAAGTAAAAAATAAGTTCATTATTGTTAGTGGAAACCAGTGAGCCTGCCAGACAACTAAATCTGCTAAGCTAAGGTCCATTCAGTCGAGGTGCCACTGTATTTTGTTACAAATATGGTTAAATAACCTAGCTAGTTGCCTTTGACATCAATTTTTCAGCTAAAAGAGTGATTGTTGTTGTTTTAAAAGCATATTGAGTGTTTATGCTCATGCGGTATTGACTAGGTAGGGGGAGGAAAGTTATGGAGTTGTGGAGTTGTTGTTGAACACCCACGTGTTTTTTGCTTGCCCTTATCAAGATTTCACCCTTGTCTGACAGGGCCTTGCCTCTATTTAATCTGGATAATCGAGATATTACTGTATGAGACCCTTTTTTTTTTTTTAAAGATGGACATAAAAATCTAACATAAAATTTTTACCTATGGTACAGAAAAATTTTGGGCATTTAAACAAAATGTTATTCAGTAGACTACAGTATAGACTAAATCAGATGACTTGCTGATGTTCAGGATTTCAGAGTCCTGCAGACCTTACAAGCACAGGAAATTAGTTAGGATATATGACTGGTAGGCAAGATCAGGAGGATTCAGAGCACTGCAATTAGTGATTGAAGGATTAACTTAAAAATGGGAGTGAACAGGGCAGCATTTTCACTAAGATAGAATTATTGGGAACTTTTGTTACAAGGGCCAGAAATTCTTTTCTAACAAGAGACAAGGTCAGATTACAACATTTCGGTGGCATTTTCCCCAATTATGTCTGGTTGTAGACAAAGAAAAAAAATCTTTGTAAATCCAACAACCTCTGAACCTTTGGATTTCAACAGTCTCATACCTAGGAGTCCCACTTCCCTGCAGAGTAGTTACAAATAGGGTGGAGGTCAACTTTTGTAGCACCGTAGATCTAACCCCAGCAAGATGGAAATGCTTCTCCAAGTTCTAGCACCTTTCCTTGAGTGCACATCATGGAAGAAGTGTAATAATCGAAGCAGAAAAAAGACATCCAATAAAATAAGTGAACCATCCCAATAGAGCTTCACCTATGGTATATAAAAGCCACAGCAGAATTTTTGTTTTTCTGATAATCAGATAGAGCTCCCATTGGTGGAATGAGTACCATTTGCTGTAAAGCAAAGTATTAGAACCTTTCACAAAGTCTAATTATTACCTTGCATTGTGGTTTACTGTATATTAGCCTTTAGCTTTTTGCAACAGATTTGAATAACCTGTTTCAAGGTTGGAAACGGCCAGTAAAACACTAGCATGACTAGCAGCAACTCCCAAAGCAAGAAATACATTGTCGCACCCTAGGATCAATGGAATATGAACAACTGGTGGTTCTGATCCAGATGTGGACCTATCACACCCTAGGATCAATGAAACATGAATAACTGGTGCTTCTGATCCAGATGTGGACCCCATGAAATCTGTCATCTGATCTGTACTCACATTCCACAATAGCCTCATTATCAGATTTGTTGTCGAAGACACTGGAAAAAAACACCAGCATTTGTAAAGATGCCCATGGCCTCCATTGTTATCAAAACCACATGAATCTGTTTGATGATCAAGAGCAATCAGATATAGCCCAATTATTTCATGAGTGATTGAAAAAGAAGGTAGAAGACAACAAATTCTTTCTAATGTAAAATGTCTCCTCCCATTTCCCTAATTCTTTCTTGGTCACCTATCCTTTCCATTGTCTACCACAGTCCCCTGGAAAAAGCCAGAAAGGAATTTTGTTGTTGTCATAAAACCATCACTTGAAAGACTATTGAATGAAGGAAATAGAAGAGTACATAGGACACCACTTTTTACTATGGCCAATGGTTCTAGTCCTGTATACATTTGTCTGAAGAAAAATTTTCAATGAACAGATCTTGTTGTAAATTGAGTAATGCATCCAGTTGATTGGGTATATTTGACTGGATATCAGGTTGTTTGTATGAAGCTGGTTATGGGTAGATACAATAGAAGAAAGTTGGTGGCAATTTTTCAGCACTGATGCACCCTACCAAGAGTTTTAAAGAGCTCTTGATTTTTGCTTTCTTTAGTTTTTTCTCAAAACATGACTTGTTGACCTTGAAAATGAGATATTACCATTTGATGATGACTATGTTCAAATAGGAAGTATCAAGTAAAGAGTGAAGCATACAACATAACTCAAGTGAAATTAGTCACCCTCTACCATGCATTTAACACTCAGTAATTTTGAGCATGAGATAAAATTTGGCAATATTTGTTTGTTGCTTCCAGCAATTGCTATTAAAAATTGAATGTAATCAAGCTAGAGTTAGATATTGTTTGCAAGGTCTCAACATCTTCAGAGAGGATATTAATGTGAAGCACTTCTGAAGCTTTTCTGTCACTGTTGTTCTATCTTAATGTCGGCAGTTTATGAGAACAGTCTTAAAATGTGCTCTGAGAAGTAATTTAATTTGTTTGACAATGACTGCAGTATTACCTTGACCATCATTGGGCAATTTGCTGTTAGGTCATATCCCGTAAGTTCAGTAGGGGATTACTGTGATTCCACTTGTACCTGAACCTCTTGGAGTTGTGTGTAGCAATGTCTTGTAGATCATCTACATCTTATTGCACAGCTGCTGGAGTTTTATCTGTTCGATTTCAGTGTAAATCTGTAATGTGCCTTAAATCACCACACTTTCTTGAAATTCTCTAACTGGATTGTCATTTGTACCTAATGATAATTCAATTACTATCCTGATGACTGTTTACAGTCTCAATGCGTTTTCTTTTTCCCAAAATGGGAATCTTATTCCATGATGACTTTTAGTAGCCAACTTCCTTGTTTCTAAAGAGTCTATACACAACAAACAACAACAACAACAACAACAACAACAACATAATAATAATAATAATAATAATAATAATAATAATAATAATAATAATAATAATGATCCCTTAGATTCTTAAGTAGAGTGAATTATGATTCATGTGGCAAGAAAGGTGTTACAAACCATGTTCTGTTCCTGCTGAATAACGAATGCCTGTACAGATGCAAAGAAAACTTTGTTTCTTGTTAAAGACAGTCTGTAGAAAAGTAAGACTTTGATAGGGGTAAATTCATAGGGTGTTGATTAAGGAAGTTATTGGGAGTGCTTCATCTTCATTGTTTCTGACCCTCTTATACAAGATCCTCAGAAGATGATGAGGTTTGTCTTTATAGGATCTTGACTGATAGGAAGTGGATTTTCAAAGAATTTGAAAAACCTTCACCGAATTATTAAATGACTTACTTTGTCAGATGCTAATCTAATACGTAATCCATTCTACAGCTTGGAACTGTATGAGGTGATGAGCAGTAATTATAGTCTCAGAGGGAAGTAATGCCAATTTCCTTATTTGGTGACCTTCTTTACAGCTTTTTACAATTATTCAGAAAATAAAACACATTATGCCATAACCAAATGGAAATGGAACCAAATAGGACAAAAAAGTTCCTAGCTACACTGTCTGAAAAGTGAGTACTTACATATTGTAGTGCACATTTAGATGATTCAAATAAAAACATATGAACAGAGCAATGTGGCCAGACCTTTTCTCACTGCCATTCTTAAAATGCCTCATTGCATTAAGGTAAAACTATAATACTAATGTATAAAATGTTCACTGGAACTTGGGTGAAGTTTTGAGTTAGCCAAACATTTTTGCCAAAATCAGAAAAATCCCTTCTAAAGAGTGAACTTGTGGTTTCAGTTGTACAGCAGCAACTTAGAAGTATGTTCTTGAGAGTGGAGATACATTTCTGCCCCCAAGAAAATAGAGCCTACAAAAATAGAGTAGACAAGACCCTAAAGGCAATCCCAGACTCCCTTTACTCTAGCACTGTGGTGGCTAGATGCACAGGAGAGAATTAAGAATTGCACCAGTTCCTGATCACAGAGTTCATCTTGCTGTTGCCTGCCTGTGCCAGACAAGCCCTTGATCTTTTCAACACCCCATTGGGGGACACATCTGCTAGTGCATCCTGGGATGAGCTTGAATCTTCCTCACACTGCTAAAGTTTGACACCAACAGGAAGCCAAAGAAAGATGACCTCGTCCAAGGAGATTTGGTTGTGATGTCTCCTGACTAATAATTATCTGCACTGCCCTTCCTAACCCTGAAGGTAAAACTATGGTGGACCTTCTGAAGAAGGCAGACAAGTTGCTGGAGGTTCACAACACACTGCCTATGTCATCTGCAAGGCCAAGGATAACCATGAAGATGACAAACAAACCAATACTGTGTACAGGATGCTGTGCATAACACAATAAAAGAAGTCCCCCCAGGTGCCTATACCATGCATCTATCATGTATGTTTGGCAAAGCAGACAGGAAATGAAGCCCTCCTTGCAGCTGGAGAAAAATAAGCAAGGCAACCACCTAAAGAAGCATTGGTGATTGCCACAACACCAACAGATGCCTGTTCTACCAGTTTCTACTTTGTTGACAGTGCCTCCAGCAAGAAGTTCCTGGTGGACACAGGTACCTTCAGGTCCATACTGCCAACATCAAAAGACGTTTGCTGATGACTACCAGACACCCAGCTGCAACTACTGGCACCCCCATGCCATCATACAGCCAACAAAACCTTGTCTTCTACATGATTGGATGAAAATAGAGGAGGGAATCATCTCTCCCAACATACAGATGTCCCTACTCATTGCTGACTTCCTCAGCCCAGTCCAAGCAGATGCCCATCTCATCGGTAGGCCTTATGGCCTTACACAACCTACTCCAAGAATCCCCCAACATTTTCTGCACGGGACTTAGTCAGGCTCCTTGAGTACCTGCTAAACACAGCACCCATCATCATATAAAATAAGAGGTCCCCAGTCCACTCCAAGTTCTGCTGCCTGCCGCCAGAGAGACTACTCTCAGCAAAGAGGGCCTTCATGGAGATGGAACGGATGGGCATTTGCCAGAAGACCAGCCCACTAGGTTCATAACTGCCTCTGGTCAAGAAACCGGACAGCTCTGGCTCCATTGTGGAGGCTACACTCACCTTAACCTCTGTACGAAGCCTGACCACTACCCCCTTCCCAATATGGCGGACATTGAATTTACCCTCCAAGGGGCAAGATTCTTCTCTAAGTTCGACCTAATGAAGGCATATTTCCAATTTCCAGTTCACCCTAAAGATATCCCACAAAGAGTGATCAGTGCAACTAACGACCATCCAGTGAAATATGTATACAATAAGGTTTTAGTAAATTGCCTATCCATGTTATACTGCATTCCATATCTTAAAATTATTATTTACATCTTTGTTTTTCACCATCCTCAAGTATGATATGTATCCATGATAATTTGCATCTAATTTCTTATTTAAGCTACAATGTATGTACCTTTGTTTTAAACTAGCCCTCGCAACTCAGTACCATATCGGCACCATGAACACAGAGCTTAGTAATGGTGTGGAACAGTCACTATTTCACTGCCAAAACAACTATTTCCTTTCTGAATTTTATCTAAAATTATTCGTACTTCTGTGACTTAATATCATTTCAGCATCTCAAATGGTATCTATTTAGGTATGGGTGTGGAACGGTGGAACGGTCACACATTTTCTTTATTTTTTACCTCTCCAGCTGCATTACAAATTAAAACATGTAAATAATTGATTGACTGATTTATGGTTACTAAAACTGACAAAGTTCCTAGCCATTGTATAAGCACAAGTCATTCCTTTTTATTCCATTTTCTTTGACATTTTGAGGAGGGAGCTTTATAAGCTCTGCGCTTAACTGCCAAACCCAGATTTAACCAACAAGTTTAGCAGCCAATCACAGAGCATCTTCTTTGACATATGTTTGTGCATCATTAGCATCATCTGACTCACCTGATTCAGGTCGCCACCGTGCCTACTATTGTTAATACATTTTCCTCTGCACATGCTATTTCAAAAGCACATCAAATTTCGACAATAAACTAGTGTGTTCTGAGCATCCTATGTATTAGGTTTACAATATCAGTGTCTGTCGTCAAAATGTTGAATACATGTTTATGGAACAAGTTTAAGGCTTTGTACCTGTCTAGCAAGCCTCCACACAACAGATAACTCTTACTCTCGAATGGAAAAGAAAACAAAGTTCAACAGTGGATTCAAAAAGGGTTAAAATGCAGCAATAACAAAGAAAAATAAATTAATAAGAGGTTGCTCAAATAAATAAGCCAATAAAAGCTAAATAAATGAAACAAAATAAACGATAGCGTGCCTGAACATACACTCAAACACAGAAACTGAAAAGGGTCAATGCAATGACCCAACGGTAATGAATAAAGGCATAGGCAACTCCGACAACTATGCCCATCAATACTGGAAGGAAGGAATACTGATCACTCCCAACTATCTCGTAGGCCATTACTTTCAATCAACGACTGAGAGGTTGTGAACTTAAAAAAAAAAAAATCAGTTAACATGATATTCTCATGAATCAACGGCTTTCATTATTTTGCTTTATCTCTGACATAATCTGGCACTGGTCTCGCATTCCGCTATCGTAGCATAATATAATAAGATCTTTCTTTTATGTGAAATGAAACCCTAAGCATTTGGAAAAGCCAATTGTTCTGAAAAATGAAACCCTAAGCAAGCATTTGGAAAAGCCTGTTGTTCTGACATGAAACGAGTGAGTTTTCAATCACGGAGCTGAAGGTAGTGCAAAATATCATGACTGTAATGAAGCGGAATTGTTGGGGGGGAGGGGGGCACAATGAGTGACGTGGTTACTAGAACGAGTCTAGGAAGGAAATTAATGTATTCCCAAATATGGTGCACCAAGTCACAAGGGCCAGAATGGACATGTAAAAAGCTCAAAACTAACATAACACATCAAGAAGTCAAATTTTAATGATCTAAAACGAGAAATGGCACCATAAAGATCCGATCCTATATTTACAAGAAACCACCACCTATACACGATGGTATAGTTTTTTAGTCTAGCAGTTGGTTGTCATCTCTATCTCAGTCCTCAGAACTTCAAATTTCAAAAGACTGCTCGACAGTCAGTAAATTAAAAACTCAACAACTAAGGCAATTCTCAACTGGTGCCAATAAGATTTTCTATGTTTTACAGTCATACTACCACAGCGTTCTTGTCTTTTCCGAAATATTAACTAAAATTTATTGTATCACATTATCAATGTTAGTGCAGTCTCTCTCTCTCTCTCTCTCTCTCTCTCTCTCTCTCTCTCTCTCTCTCTCTCTCTCTCTCTCTCACACACACACACACACACACACACACACACACACACACACACACACATATATATATATATATATATATATATATATATATATATATATATATATATATATATATATATATATATATTATATATATATATATATATATATATATATATATATATATATATATATATATATATATATATATATATATATATGATAGTACATTTCTGGATATGTCATCTGACATTAGGAAAGAAGCTGGAAGACAGATGCTCCGCTTTATTCAGCAAACCAGAACCAGTATTAATGATATAAACGCATATGCTACTAATTAGCCCTATGCATTTCGGCCACATGTCTACTATATCAGCGATGGAAGGTCCTGCTGATGATGTAGCAGCCATAATGCGCGTTTCAAAACCTGTATTTCCACGGGGAAAACGCCTAATATGTTTAAGTCTTGTGAAATAACATTTATTTTCCTTGTGTTTTTCCATAGAATTTTTCATGTCATGGGCACTTTTAACACTAATTTATTCCAAGTCCCAAATGCTGTATCATAGCCATGAGCTATGTATTTTTACCAGCACGATAGTAAGCAAGAGAGAGAGAGAGAGAGAGAGAGAGAGAGAGAGAGAGAGAGAGAGAGAGAGAGAGAGAGAGAGAGAGAGAGAGAGAGAGAGCCTGACTGACCGTAAGAAAGAGAGAGCAAGAGGTAAGTGCAAGTTGTGACGAATACCAAAGACTACACTAGCACTTACAAGGGTCACCAAAATTATACATTTCTTCCTCACATTCCTCTTCAATATTTTCACAGATCTTAAAATCTGGCACTCTTATCAAGAATCTTTATAACCCACTGTTCCTTCCTTATTCTGGTTGTTTTGTAAAATCCTCATATCTTTAAAGCAAATCTACGTTTGCGAGTCAATACTTTTAGGAATGAGTTCAAAATTTCAAAAGCAAGATCCAAAAAGTTCAGGTGATAACTGTTTTTTTAAGTTTCACGTCTCTCGCAACTGTATCCAGTAATCTATCCTGAAGTACGATACTGGAATTAGTATCAATATAAGTTATTATTATCATTATTGATGCTTGCGTCACTACTGTTGCAATAAAGCAAATTTCAAATGAACCTAAAATTCATCTACAAATCATTTTGGTTATTTCAGGTATAAAAATTACTATAATGATAAAAGTCCATTGTCGTAATTCTCCAGTAACACACCGCTGCTTTTACCGTTTATCTACGTTTATTTTTACACAAGGAAAAAATGGGATAGGAAAATATACCCAAAAGCCAAACCTGGAAAATGGATATTTTACATATAATATAAATCAATATACTTACAGAAGCCAGTCCACGTCGAGAAAAATCAAATAGCGAAGTTCTACTTTATCAAAGAAGTTAAAAACTACAATACAATGGTATTTCAAAGGAGCCTTGACTCAATGCAGTAGTCTAACTTACGACATCTACTGAGTACAATACGGTTGCTATTGCATGACTCTAGTAATATTCACTGCAGCTCTAATCAACACAAGCATACGGGCTGAATCCAAGGCTACAATAGAACAGTGTCACGAAATACCATGAGCAGCATCAAATCCATTGAAATGGACAGGCCAGGCATAATTAACCATGGAGGACAGCCACGGGTGGATATTGGTCAAGGAAGTGCCACTGTAAGCTGGCGCTGCTGGAGCTCCTCCCTCGGGGGCTTCCGCTTCCTATTGACTCGCAGATTGTTTCCATGCATGAGACAGAGATGGCATGCACATGCACACGCGGAGGATGTGTGAAAAATGGAGGAAAAATTATGCATTAATGTCATGGGTCATACTTCACTTGCAGGCAAAACAAATGTTATAACCAAGGGGGAAAACGGGAGGCGAATGCACAATTCTTGCACCATTACATCACACGGAACATTAAAACTCAGAATTTGTGATTTTGTTTTACACATCTTACCAAGCTGAACCAAAAGCAAACAAATTTTACAGTAATGCGCCTTATCATTTTCTTCACTAGTTAACAAATCCCTCAGTCAGCTCCGAAAATATGTTGCACTTACTGAAAGAAAGCCTAAAATATCGTTCATGATGTTTCAGCCATCCAGTAATAGAATTCTTCCTTACTGTAACTAGATTGTGAAAGTTTTCCCTGAGGATTCTACATCATCAGCTGTTAGGCATAAATAATTTTTTTTATTTGAAATTATGCTCAATTATTCAATTTTTTCTCACCTGAGCTGATTTTTCTCATCCCAGTGTTTCTCAAGAAAACAAAGTACGATTATTTTCAATATAAATTTATTGCCACATCTTAGTTCCACTGGGCTAACTTGAATGACAACTTAAATTCACTGCGGTTTTGAAAATATGCCAGACGCATGGCTGGTCATCTTCATACTCCACTTGGGATGGTAATGCAACACTAATACTGCATGTCGCAGTAAACGCACATTTCGGACAAGCATAACTTTTGAAAGTGCTTTTTACTAACGTTAACCGAGTAGGGGTGGCAGGCATCGCGTAGGCTACCGTTCGAACACTTGGCTTGACCGTGGATACAGGTTCAACGTACACATGCGCATCCTAACCAATACTATCCACACACACACACACACATAATGCGTTCGTGTGAATATGCAAACTGACTCCTTACTTTCCCTGAATAGAATAAACAGTGTTACAGGTTTTTAAAATTCTTCCCTTAAGCTACTATAAGAATAAAAGACATCGTCAACAGAATCAGGTTCCGAATAAATATTTCTTTACATGCTTTATTATTCATTTAACTTTTTCTGATAACAACTTAAGATACTTTTACGAACCATTCAGGTTCTCCAGGCACCCATACAACGCTCCACAGAAAGAAAAAAATGACTTACAATACAGCATTTGTATGCGAGTATTGTATATAAAGTACTATACACACATAATCTACATACCGAACACGAATACAGAATAAATATAAACACAATCACCGTGCAATGTTTAATTATACAGTAACACTAACAACCGGTAATACGTTATTTATAATGCATGCTGTAAGCCATATCTTCTTGGCGATGTTTCACCATTTCACAAAATTCTACCAAGCAGGAATGCATGCAAGCGCAACGGGAGGATCATGCCCATTTACCTTCTGCCACATCAAACCCCTGGAACTTGACTGGCTGGCAGTAGTTGACGTAGGAAGAGAGGACAGGGTGGACGTGGGTGGTAGCGCCAGTATACTGGTAGTAGAGGAAGGCTCGCTCCTCAGCCGTCAGGGGCTTATCGTCCTCTAGAGAGGGCTGCGACACAGGGGTGGTGATGGTAGTGCACGAGTTACTCTACATGGGACAGAGAAGGAGACAGAGGCTGGAGAGGTGAGGTGAGACGAGAAAGATGGATGGAGTGGTGGTATACTAGGATGGTGAGCTAAATAGCTGGAGAGCGCTAAAGGGGAGGGGGTGGGATGAAGGCAGGCTCGTGTCTTTATAGCCTTTCAGGTGACAGGTAACATCTGACTGAAATTTGATTCTGAGGGAGTAATACTTAAGCAGGCAGGGAATGAATGGAGGTTATGATACATACTTTACATTGATTTACTTTCAGAGGTCCATATTACAGCTGACAGATGACCACATGCTTAACATAATCAATTTCACTTTGATGAGCCATATTTTGGAACGATAAACAGTATCCAGTTACAGATTCCACAACTATGAGAAATTAGACACACAAAATTTTCAGAAGTCATATTAATAAGTCAGGCAAAAAAAAAAAAATGGACATAAAATGCACATGTACTGAAATATACATACATAATATTTCTTGGAGACGATTAATTCATAAAAATAATTTGTATTTTTCTGACGTGTTTACTGCCGACACTTACATTGCACAATGTGGGTGATAAGTAACTGTTTGCTGTCAAATATTTCATTCTCAGCTGAAGATGATTATTTGTCTTTGAAAGGTCGAAAGCAGCAAGGCAAATCTAAAGCAAACACAAAATAATCAAAATAGCTCAGGCACAAGGAAAAAGCTAGTCATAATCATCCCAGGAGCACCTGAACTTAAAATGTCTGAGAGCTGCAAATCTGAACGTGGCTAGGAACATTTCTGTGTCGCACGAGCAAGTGGTAGAGAGCGAGAGGTGTGCAAAGCATTTCAGCATCAGGCCTTCTTCTTCCACGGTGAGCATTCGCAACTTTACTGAGGGGTACTTAGCATTCACGTGGATTCATGATCTTAAAAGTGTAGGTTTCTTTTATCACTAATGATGATCCTCAGCAAGGGGTCTCATACTTTGACACGGATAAGATGAAGAGTTCAGAAATTTGAAGCGAAAATGGGGAAGCCTAGAGGAAGGTCTCAAATCTAGAGGTAGAAAAGGCAGATATATGAAATAAAGGCAGCGTTTTCTATAATTCTAGCTGTCATACTACTGTAATTATCATAAAAATCTCACTCACTTTAATCTATATTAATTTATTTTTCATATAAAAAGTACTGTCAGTCATCACAGACAAAATACGGCCAGAAATTAATGGAATGTAAAAGAGCTTATTTAAACAACTTCGAGCAAATTCATGATATTTTTAATGAATAAAATACAGAATAATTTAGATCCGTAGCTTGTGAATTTTCAAAAAACTAACAAAAAGGAATCGAAAACAAGTTTATAAAGACGTAAATAACTTTTATATATATATATATATATATATATATATATATAATATATATATATATATATATATATATATATATATATATATATATATATATATATATATATATATATATATATATATATATATATATATATATATATATATATATATATATATATATATAATAATGTGAAACTCAAAGACCAAAGCTTTGATAAAAGAGCTGCACCTTCACATATGCTTTGCATACCATGACGTTAATTTTCCAAAACTAACCAATGCTGCGAACTGATTAATGCATTCCCAATCGTTTGTTTTACTATACATCTGATGTGTACAAAGAAATTCTAGTCTATACAAACACGGAGGCAAATAGGATCATAAAACTTCAAAGCTATTTTCTAAGCATGAATTTATCAAACTTTTTTGGTAGACGAAAAAAAAGCTTTTCTAAGCATGAATTTATCAAACTTTTTTGGTAGACGAAAAAAAAGCTTTTATGTCTTTATATTCGTTATCATGATTCTTTCTCAAACCTTATAGTTCCTGTTGTCAAGACTGAAAATCGCGGAGATGACTTGAACTTGAATTGATCGAGGTGGGCCATTCTATCTAAACTCTGATTCTATTGGTCTGTTAGATCAACTTGGGCTATTTTCATCCAGTTTCTTGTCCCTCCAAAACACACAGGAGTGAACTGGTATTTTGACAAAGATAATACTAAACTCTCACCATGAATTCCAAACTGTTGGAACTTCAAATTTTTTCAGTGTTAATGAAATTATTCCTTTGCTGATTATAACAGCGAAATATGTCCATATCTTCGAACTGAATAACAGTCATTCCTGCAAAGCGATGACTGATAGGAAAACATCTACATACAGATCGTTTCTTCTGAAACAAATAATATCTTCTATGGTAGGATCATAATTAAAAAAAAATAAATAAAAAATAAAATAGAAAGGTTGTTCTAAGGACAAGTCAACCGTCCTGTAGTTAGGCCGCATTAAATCAAGCACCCTCAAATCATTAGGTTAGGGCTCTTAGCTGCTGGGCAACCACCTCTGCTCTGTGATCTTGCATGAGCTCATTTGGTTTTAGTTATCCATGGAAATACAATTGCCTCCTCTACTCCCTTTCAGAGTAGCCTAATGGTAACTTTTTAGTTTTTCATTATTATTATTATTATTATTATTATTATTATTATTATTATTATTATTATTATTATTATTATCTATCCTTCTCCAAGTATACGTGATTTACAGTTGACTTATAAGTTATGTTATTTCTTCGTAAGCATTAGAAGTAATTTGTCATTTTGATACGAGGCATTTTCTTCTACAGTGCAGCAGCTGAGCTTGGTTTAATCAAAGTTCCAGCATGCCCTCATGTGACCTAATCTAGGCCACAAGTCCATATTACCCAATCCCTGTGTGTAGAGAACGTAGGTCAACACTAACACTTATGTTAAGTGAATATACAAACTTCAACCACCAGCGAATGTCAAGTTGGAGAAATAAATCAACGTAAGAAATTTCGTCAGAATCTTTGATGTTTTCAATTGATTTAGTTATCAAATTTTTCGAGAACTGCAAGTTATTAGAGAAAATTTTAATTTTGTTATTGAAGACAAACCCTTTGGGCCATTCTCTATGAGAGTTAAATATTTTCTTCGGAGGTCTGGTTAAACTGCTTGGTAAAATTAACAAGCATGTCCTGCAATATGTAAGCACTACTAGTTTCAGACTAAGACCATATATTCTCCTAGTAATGATATTCATAAGGCAAGGCTTTCCTACTATTATAAGCTCTTACTCAAACCATTAGATTGTATTGTGAGTAGGATGTTGAAAATTTTTTTCCACAATAATACCTACTTCGCCTTAGTTTTTTTTAAGAGACATTTTACTTTCACCTTTCCCTGGGGGGTCCGGTGGTTGGTGGTTATGCGCAAGTTATTTAGGCACCTCTGTCTCTGTCGCTTCACTGGTGTGGCTGTATTTTGGGATATTCTTGTATTCGACTCATAGTTTTTTTTATTGTCTACTGAAACAACACGCATACTGCCTCCACTTCTTATTCCCTGGTAAAGATAGACTAAACAGAGAGACCAAATGGCTTAGAAGAAAGTTAACATAATGGTAGAACTGACTTCGGCTAAAAAGGAATTCATCATGTTTTAAAATAGCTTAAATCTTCATGCATAGCCTTTGAGTGATTATATAAACATACTCAAATAACTTAAAATTCATCTAAAAATTCTAATTGACAACAAATAAACAGGTACTTTTTATATCATTTGTATCTCATTTGTGGCAGAGTTTGTTCATAGGAACTTACCTCTCTAATTTTACCTTCCACATGAATGACAAGAAGTCATTGTACAGTATTAACAAAAGTAATAAGTACTTGAATACTGTACACTTCCATGTGCCAAAAATGTTTTTCTTTACTCTTGTCTGCGCTTAAGGAAACTAGCAAAATATATATTGTAAATGTCCTATTCATGAAGGCCAAGATAATTTTTTCTCTCCATCTGAGTAAAAGTTACCCGTCAAATCGAGGGTAAAGACCAAACTCACGGTTTATGCAGTCTCTGTTCACCACGAGGGATTTTCCTTGAGTAGCTGGCATATCTGAGTTTTGTCCCATTTTATCCACTTTCAGGATTGAGAACAACGGGGCACTATAAGTGTTGGAAGGATAGTTGCCTCAACATCTAGGCTTTTGGAGTAGGCAGATTTCTCACTCCCCCAGACTCAGTCACTAGAAATCACTTCATAGTGAAAAGGACCAAGTGCTCATCATGGGACAATTGGAACAAACCAACCATTAAAAATACACATGCTCGACTTCCTTTTCAGGAACAAACTATTTCAGTCATCTCAGTTAATACTGTTTCAGTGACTAAGTTAAGAGATTCTTTTTCTGCTCATCAAAAGCAACAGACTTACCTGTTGAGTAAACTTCATTCCGAGCTACCTTAGTCTACTCATTCAAAGAAAACAGCAAACATCCCAGCATTTGTATTAGTAATGTACTTCATCTTTCAGTTTCCGTAAGTTTGCTTAGTAAATCTCTTTCCCTTGTTCTTTTCACTTAACTGTTTGCCGAGGCAGGTCTTGTCTTTTTCAGCTTCATTTTTAGGTAAAAGGTAACCATGGAAAAACTGCTGAACTTGTCTTCTGACAACAACCTTTCATCTACTGGCCTGTATTGATAGTGTGTCTTTTTATCACTTACGATAGAGATTACGAGTTTCTTGGATTCTGGGAGAGGTAAAAAAAAACTCACATCTTAAAAAGCTTTTGGGAGCACATCTCAAAAAGACACCCTTTCCCTGGCAACTTATACTATACCCAAGAAAGAGAAGTTTTATTTTTCAAGCACCCAAAGGATCAGCCAAGCCTTTTCTCAGTTAACTCTGTCTGGAACATGACTGAAGTCAATAGAGGACACTACATGGGGCATCTTTCTACTATAGACACAACTTGGCCAAGGAGAGTTTTTAGAAGACAGATGGCTTTCTTGGTAAAATGGAACGAGCCAACCAGTCCCAATTTCACGAAAAAAAAAGGTCATTTTAAATAAGTATTTCAGGCAGTTGATGAAAATTTAACACCACTCCTGCTCCTTTTGACTGTTTACCAGATTGGCAGATGAGGTGTAGTCCATCCTTCTGATAATAGTTCTCTCTCAAAACTTCACTTTCATTTTTTACGTGTTCCAAAGGCGTTGCTCTTGAATTTTAATTTACTAAGAAAATAACATTATTCTGTTCCACTGATATTCATGTGTAAATTTAAGTGAACATATTTGGACTACCTCATTCATTTTAGTGAAACAATGGGTCACTGCCTAAGGCTAGCTAATTACAGTAAATTTTTCTTCAAACAATATCAATATTCGTCAGTAAGAGTTCGGAGATTATTTTCCGACGTTTTTAAATTAATATCTGTGTATCCTGTCATTGTTGTGCTATTTATCTATTAAACTTTGCTCTAACTTACTACCCTACTTATAAAAGATTTTGTCTCTTGTGGATTCTTTTTATGACATAAACACAGCCCCATATTCTACATGGATACCAGGGGCCATCTGCCACTGCCTGCAAGGTGCTAGACTCATTCCATAGCCTAAACAGAGCCAGGCACTACGGTCCTCAGAACAGCCGTTTATACATTCAGAGGAATACCAGCGTTAGAAGATATGGATATAAATGCTAACTGATCAGCGTCATGAACGTACTGTACTCCTATGTTGACTGAGATTCGAGTTGTTAGGCATCTAACCTTTAAATGGAAAGATGTAGCAAGTGTTTTGGAAGCCAGTATATACATATATATGTATGTATGTATATATATAAATATGTCTATATATTATATATCATATACATACATATATATATATATATATATATATATATATATATATATATATATATATATATATATATATATATATATACATGTATACACACACACACACACATATATATATATATATATATATATATATATATATATATATATATGTATGTATGTATACATACATACATACATACAGTATATGAACATTGTACAGACAGCGACTGGATGAAAGCAAAGCAAGGAAAGCAAAGTACTAAATTCACGGGGAAAAGGAATTCGTACTATTTGAAGCATTAGTTGGTTTGTTCACTGAATTATTCAAGGCATGCTTATACTGGTTACTTAAGACCATAATGTCTAATAATGGCATTTATTAAGCGTGTGTAAATAGCACGATTTTTCTATTGACCTGAAATCTGAAGAAGCTAAAAATATAGCTTTGCAATGCATAACAGTTTATATGTGGATGTTGCTAAGAAAATGAATGTTTTCTCATAATATACTCTCAACTAAGTGACAGAGTAGAAAAAGTGGTTTCTCATTTATTTGTTGTGCTTAAGTTTTTGTTGGGGAAAAATATTACTTTAATATTATAAAGAATACCAACATCACTATTTCCGTTGGTTTTGAAAATTCAGATATGCTGGGCATTTCAGATGCTAAGAAGGAGAGTGAAAATTGAGAGATATCTCTGTTATTGTACGTGTCGACAATAAAATATGAATATCACAGGAATTCTGCAGACTTTGATAAGAAAGATCACATAGAAAACACCTGCATACTCGAAATCATTTCAAATTATTTGCCACGTTACCCTGTTAAACGTCCACAACTGAATGAAGATGTACTCTTTCTTTATGCCGACACATTCAATAGCCTAAACCCGCCCAGGCTCACCTTGGTGTCCTTTGGAGGGGCTGCTTGAGAGGCGTCCTCTTTGGCATCTTCATCATCCACGAGATCTAACTGCCCTTTGAAGAACAATTCCAGTTCTTGCTTCTCAACTTCTGGCTTGAGACGTTTGTTCTTGATAAGAATCTTTTTCTTGAGGAGACTAGGAGGCGGTAGAGCTGACCCTGGAACCAGCTGTCGAGTTTAAGGTTGGAGGTTAATCTAATATAAAAAGAACTTTCGGAACCGAGACTGATATTTAACTTCTGAATCAAGATGCTAAGCTCATGCGTCTCAAAAAAGGTGACTTTAATCTTGCTTTTTCCAGTCTTCTCTCTGTTAAGATTTCACAGTTATACAACATAAGAGTATAAAGAGCAAAGACCTTACATTTAGCATCTTTCTTTACTTCTGTAAAACAAATACTTAGTCAAACAACTGAACAAGCTAAACCAACACAACAATTTACTGAAATGAAACCCATACGAACTATGTTCACTGATGCGAGAAAGACTCACAGATTTGTCTTCTGAAAACTTACGGGATAATCAGGCAGTGGCTCCTTCATCAAAAGGTCTCCGAACAATTCATCACAGTATTTGGCAAGTTTGTATTGTTGCTTTTTGCAGCAATGGTTCTCAAAAGAAAGGATAATAGGATAATCTGAAGTGACGAAGGCGCAGTCTCGGATGGCCATGATAGCTTCCTTGAACAAGATGTCAGTGCACATAGCTTTACCGTGAGTGATGATGGGTTCTTCGTCTTCGCCTTTCCCATCCCAGCAATCAAGTTCAACACATCTGCCAATAAACTGCCACTTGAACAGAATTCCATGGGAACTGAATCAGGTAAAGAGCATTATCTGAGTAACGACTCCAACATTCCCTACGATCAAAGCATGATTTTAATGTCCATATGTGATGACAAGATGTCGTTTCATAAACTTGCCCTGAATTACATGTCATGTAAAGCATAAAAATTATTTTAAGGTATGGTTTCTAATAAGCTTTTCAGCCATGCTTTCATGCGCAATATAAGAAAACATGTAGTATATACAAATCAGCTACAGAGAATGGAACAAGTACAAGGATGAAAGCTGAATTCACATTAATGTTTGTTCTTAGAGATTGTATACAAATAAAAAATAAGAGAAACATTTTCACCTGCAGCCAGCAAGCAACGTCTGTCTGTACATCTCAGCAGTAGATTTACCGCCGAACTGTCTACCAGATAGATAGGTGTTATGAGATGAATTGATGTAATAATGAGAAAGTGGCTGGTCCATATCCTGATAGATATCCAAACGATCTAGGAATACAGGTGCATTCTCATCAGACATAAGGTAAGCCAAGAAGCCATCTTTACTGAAGCGCTCTGTTGGGAGAAGAAACAATCGTGAAATTTCATAAAAAGAGGGAGAAATTTCACAATTGGGAGAGAGAAAACCCTCATAAAATAAGTTCTGTCACAATCTTAATGAGTTCCATATTGATCAATGCCGTGGATCCCTTTGTAAACTGCTTGAGTGAGTTCAACCTGTAGCGTTATTTATTTTCTACAAATAACACACGCAGAAAATTCAACGTGTTATCAACAGAAAATTATGATTAAAGATTGATGACACCCAGAAGAGAGAGTAAGGCAAAAATTCATACGTACTGTTATCAACGTTTTCCTTGTTGGGCTCGTGAGCTGTGATGATTTCCAAGCATCTCTTTTCGTCGTAGAGCGGATACAGGATTTCATTGAGGTTGGGGTCCCTCTGCTTCTCGTTCATGAACGTCACCAGCTGATTTATGCTTATAAATTCCGTCTTGGTACTGAAATTAGAGATAAGATAAAGCCAGATGATGATGTGAAACATTTCAATAGAAAACATTGATGCCACATTGTAATTTCCCCCAAATTACCCGATTAACTCATGCTTTCAGCGTCCATTTTCTTACAGGAATGGTAATCATGAACTGAAGCTATTACAGAGAGCACAGTGAAGTCAGACTGACTAATATAAATGCTTCATGTCAGTTCAAGATTTATTATTTGTAAAATCATTTTCGAAAATTCAAGACAAAATAACTTCTGAATTTTTATATCTGACACTTACTTCCAAAATACAATACATAGGTTTGTTAACGTTCGAGTGAACACTACCTCGAAGTACAGTTCAAGTGGTGATCTCTGGCTTTTTTTTAAGGACTTCAGTCCTTTGGAACTTCTGGTAGACAACGCTAAAGATTTCTAAGAATTTGTAAAAATGAAAAGTTAAACCATTTTATTATTTGACCTCCAAAACGCTATATTTGGATCGACACATTTCTTATGTTTAATAATTCAGTAATACCGTGTTTATCTCTTTTGCGCTATAAGTAAGAAGCTGATCGATAACTTACATCTGGCTAAATAATTCGTCGATATCTGTTCTCGGGCAAATAGTGAAATATAATTTGTAGAACTTCTCAAACGTGAACGCATCTTTTTCAATACTGTCGCCCTGAAAAACAAAACAAAAAATGGAAGATTGGTCAGTGTGATTTATTCAAAACAAATCGAGGTAATGTTATATGACAGATAGAGAGTTTTTGCGTCCCTATTATATTTAAGCATGCAGAACCTTGTTTCAAGTGAAACTAATCGAACTCATTGGCAAGGGGCATGTAACAATCGCTGGTTAACACATTTAATTAAGATATCTGGAGAAACTTGCTGTGAAGAAAAGTTACGAACACAAATCTTATATCACAAGGGTTCAATCAATGCTGCTGTTTGAAGCACATAATCAAGACTTCAAGTGTAAAGGGATACTCTTGAATTGTACTGTTTAACACACTATCTCCGCTAGTAATCTTTGGCTACTGTCTTCTTAGGTGCAGAGAGCAAGAAGGGAGTCCAAAGCTTGGCAACAGCCTTTTGCCTTTCATAATAACAACAAAAGCAGTTTCCTCTCACCTTCCCCGACGGCAATCCCATCTCCTCCAGACAAGAGTACACCATTTTTTCGGTCTTTCCTGAGGCAAATGTTCGCACCAGATGTTTGACAGGAATTTTACCAGAGAAATCCACTGTCATCCCTAACCTCATCCAGCTGCGATTAGTTGATTGGAGGGAAAAAATGACGAGAATTAGAAAATGAGGAGCATTACCAGTGCTCAATGGAATAAAAGCTGTAAAAATTATTAAAGAAAATATATAGCATTTTTCAGAGGAAGAGGACGGATTCATCTGTTTGTTAAGGTAGTTGGGTTTTGAACAAGTTACTTAGAGGATATACTCTCTCCACTCTTTCTAATCTAGTTTACTTTCCTTTTATGCTTCCTTTTAATCAAATCCTTACATCCCATCCTCCAGTTGAAGTGACAGTCCGGCAAAAGTATGGTTATACTACTTGTACTCGGCCTTTTCGTCCAGTTCCCCTGAGAGAGCTTGTGCATTTTCCAGTTTTACGATTTACTCTAGCTCATGCGTAGCAAGCAGCAGTAGTGGCGGCAGTAATTACTGACATTCACATAAATCAATATACCTATATATACATCAAACTACAGAACAGACTTTATTTACTGAATAAGACTACAATGATTTTGACAAGTTTTATTGTTTATTAGATGGGCAAGAGTTAGCTTGTATTGTAAACACTTCGTCAGGAGTAAAAAAAAAAAGAAATACCGAAACTTGACTTCTCTAGGTGAACACAAAAGAGAGAAAGACAAGGTGACAGTATTATACAAAGAAAAGTATATGATAAAACCGGCATTTTGAATAAACATAATTACAAATATATTAAACAATAATGAAAACTACTAAAAGAAGAGTTAAGCATATTTACTGGGTAAACGATAAGCCGTCTACACTGCTGTTTATTGTAACTAAGTTTTAGAAAATCAACCTCAACTCGTCGAAAGCTAAATCTTCTGTATAATAAACTTTGTTTTTCATTTTTAGGGAGTCTCATACGAAGCAATCAATAAAGGCTAATATTATTAAACTATCTTAACAAGGCTAATAATAGAGGAGAGGCCAAAAGGGGAAAAAAGGCAAAGGACATTAAAATAGGTTGAGTGCTAACAACTGTAGCTTTATTATTTATCTAATCTCCTCTAGACTAACTGCCATGACGCAGTTACTAAGAACTCGGCAACAGCAGAAGGAGAAACAAGAACTCACTGTTTTCTGAGATTAGTTTTCGGACAGACGTTGCTGATCTTATTGTTGTTCGTTATATTTCTCATGCCTAGTTGCCATCGCTAAGTGTGTCACCACGAAACAACAAACAAACAAAAATAAAAACCAAGATGCAAAAAGGGCACACGTGCTCCAGTGAAAGCCACTCTGTTGTTTATATCAAAATCATGCAGTTATTGCAGAAAGAAAATACAAAACAATTAGGCATATAACCATACTGTTAGTGAGGCCAAAAAAGCAATAACATTAGGAATAGATACATGATGAGCTACTAACATTTTCAAGAAAAGAGCCAGAGAAGAAAACACTAAAATTTCCAGATTATGTATATATATACAGTATATATATGTATATATATATATATATATATATATATATAATTATATATATAATAATATATATATATAATATATATATATATATATATATATATATATATATATATATATATATATATATATATATATATATATATATATATATATATATATATATATATATATATATGTGTGTGTGTGTGTGTGTGTGTGTGTGTGTGTGTGTGTGTGTGTGTGTGTGTGTGTGTGTGTGTGTGTGTGTCAGGTTTTGTCGCATACAAAGGGGACTTCTTTATACTCACAAATATTCAGCCACAAATATCACTTAACACCGACTTCATTACACTTCGAAAATGACTGACATCCAAGAGGAATTGTAACTAATAAATACGTCTGCTTGGCCAGGATTCGAAACTTGGCTTGTGAGTTAACATGGAATCTGCTGTACATAAGATGTTAAGGTGGAGTTGGATTGATATCAAGTCCAATTACAAACCTGAATCGATATCGAGTTATATCTCTTGACTGTCGACTGTCTACCACTGTATCTGAACCAAACGCGCGGGTTCGAATCCTGGCCAGAAAAGAGGCAATAATCAATTACGATAACTTTTCGCCGTAAGATAATACCAAGGTATAGTGAATTAGATATTAAGTGATATGTGTGGCTTTATATATATATATATATATATATATATATATATATATATATATATATATATGTATATATATATGTATATATATATACATATAAACATATATATATATATATATATATATATATATATATATATATATATATATATATATATATATATATGTATATATAATGTGTGTGCACTTAAAAATTTCGGCCTATATCGTGTTCCTCTTTAGAGATTGCATAGGGCAAAGAGGTAAGTTCATATGAGGAAAGCAGGCCACTAACGACCGACGTTCAGTTCTTAATACAGAGAGAGAGAGAGAGATTTATTAGTGGGCTGGAAAGCTCAAGCCCTCTTCTGATTTTTCTGCCCGAAACGTTCGCAATGCCTGTTGAGAAGTCTGCCGCCAGCGGGGTTTCCACTTGAAAAGAAATTAACACACTGTTCGTTTTCAAAAAGACGGAGTGCCTTGTAGCTGTTAATATTCTTTTGTCGTCATCTATTTTAATCAACATATTTCATAAACGATGTCGCACTACGCTTGGCGGCATTACTTTTTCAGAGATTTGTAGCTCTAAATCTTGTAAAATATACTGGATGTTAACCCAGTATTATAATATGAACATTATGGTTACATGAATTGTCAATAAAATTTGGACTACATCAGAGACAGAGAAGGTGTGAATTTGACCATGTATCCAGAACAAACCTGATCACTGCAAGCGATAACTGTCGTGTGAATGGAAAATAAAAATTCAGACAGGAAGAGGACAACAAATATAAAAGCAATATTTTCTGACTGCCATGCAAACACATGCAATCTTCACGCATAAATTGCGATAACAACATGCATAAGCTGACAAAGAACACCAGCAAAAATTGCATTCCCAGAACCTATCACTTATTATCTCTCATAACTTACTGTTTCTTTAAGCACGTCATTGGACAAACATTATTAGCTTTAACGTTGTGAAATATCTTTCTAAGGCCTTCTAACCATCTCTGTCGAAGAAACAAAGGCATCTCGTGAGACAAGTGCGGCTAAGCCATGGGAATTCATTGATAAAATAAATGTGACCTTCTTCGGATCTTTCACCCACTCCATTCTCCTGGGAATAATTAAAATCAACTTCGCAGATATTTTACTTCAACAACAATACTGAATAAAGGTGAAACATCCTTTAACTTCATTCCAACTCGCTTGGCTCGAGGAGTAACCCGAAAGATATCTACTAAACAAGTCTTTCTCAAGTGTTTTCCCTTTTGCTGTATCGATCTTTAACCATAGCATAATTTCTTTCGTCAGGTAATAATTTTTGCCTCCTTTAAGCTACCATCTGAAAAATCGAATAATGAATACATAAATACAATAAACACAAACAATAAGAAATACATACAACACAAGCAATAAGAGACAGATACTTACATCCGCTTCGTCTTTTGTTTTACACACTATGTTTATATAGTTGATGTTGACATAATCTAACCCCGAGCATATGGCTAACATCTTGTCCTCTACATCTTGCCCGAATTTATTTAATAACCGATCTGCTAATTTGGGATCCTGTGGAAAAAAATAAAATATTAAATAATGACAATAAATTTATATATATATATATATATATATATATATATATATATATATATATATATATATATATATATATATATATATATATATATACATACATACACACACACACACACACACACACACACACACACACACACACACACACACACACACACACAAGGTCAAGCGACTCACTTTTTAGTCGCATTTTCAAGGCTGAAGCAATTTCAGGCACTATAATAGTTTAACTTTACATTTAAAAATTCATTTTGTATTGAAAACACAAACACAGACAATCAATAAAAAGAATGAGATAGAAAACAAACAAGAAAACAGATTCAGCATAATCGCATTGAAGCACATTGAGGACTTAGTTGTAGAACTGGTAGTAGGCTGTCAACCCTGAACATTTCACATAAGAAACCACTCGAAAATATGTAAAACCTACTTAGAATATAAAGACTTCAAAGTAGTTGGACGAGTGAACAATGAAACTGACCCGAACATTTTAGAATTTCTTTTAATAAAGCAGACAGTTAAGGGGCCCATACACGTTCAAAAAAAGCGTCAAAATTTCGCATCAAAATTTTGATGCAAAATTGTAGTGTGTGTAGGACGTTTTGATGTCAAAAAAAGATTTGATGCATCCATGTCGAAGATTTTGACGATACTGAATTTTGATGGGAAAAACGCCTAAACGTGTGTGGGCAATTATGCATCAAAATTTTGTATCAAAGTTTTACACGTCAAAATTTTGATGCAAAATTTTGACGCTTTTTTTGAACGTGTAAGGCCACCTTTAGAGCTCTAAATACCTAGTTGTCGTCTACGCAATTGTTTGTGGCCTTATTTGATGCTTTACAGACTTGTCATTTGTTTTTTAAAAGGCGTTCTTTCAGTCTCCTCACTTCCATGGCTCGGGTGGGTTCTTGTGTGTAATTTTATGTTGAATCTGTTTTCTTACTTGTTTTCTATCTCATTCTTTTTATTGATTGTCTGTGTTTTGTGTTTTCAATATAATTCATATGAATGTTTTACATGTAAAGTTAAACTATTATAGTGTCTGAATTTGTTTCAGCCTTAAAAGTGCGACTGAAAAGTAAGTCGCGACACGTCGGCTATTAACTGTTTTATGTACAAGATACCTATCCCTTCGCTTGACCTTGTGTGCAAACGAGCAACGGCTCATTCTCTTTGAGATAAATATACAGTGTAATATATATATATATATATATATATATATATATATATATATATATATATATATATATATATATATATATATATATATATATATATATATATATATATATATATATATATATATATATATATATATATATATATATATATATATATATATATATATATATATATATATATATATGCGCCGAAGCAGGTCACGTTTTATATATTTTAAGGCAATCATACATAAGATTGATCTAAGGATATCTGATCACTTCACGTCGTAATCAAGTTTTCATATGAAGACTTACGACTTTTGGAATGATAATTCCCTAACATTAGAATGGATATTCTTGACTATGTGACAACACCTCCGATTTCATCGAGAATGGCTAGCATCAAATAACAAATACTGCTTTGACGGTAATATACTGAATGTTCTACATTGAAATAACTTCAGACATTTCCGCTGATGAGATTAATGTCTTATTGTTCTTAATTTAAGATGAATATTTAATTCATCTAAATCTTACCCTCGGTAATGTTGCTCTTCGAATATCTGACACTTGTGATAATTCCGCCACGTTTCCTTCCTGAAAAAAATAAAATATATATATATTCATATTTGGGTTATTATAAACACTATTTTGGGTTATTATAAACACTATGTTACAAAAACAGCAAGATCTCCGGTGGCTGCGCATTACTTGTAATATTACATAATTTGTACACAATACAGTACTGGGAAGTAAAGAATAAAATATAAAAACTATAAAGGAAAACAAATAAGCTAAATAACAAAGTAAATTCAGTAAGATAAATAATAATAGACTATGAAGTGAGAGTCATGTCAGCCTGCTCAACAATAAAAAAAGCCGGAATTTCTCTGTGAAACTGGAAATTGAATGAAGATCATCAAAAGAACCAAGGCTCTTGCTGAACCTTTTAACACAGGAATTCCAATGTCTCGTCTATAGATGTTCTAAACTTCAGAAGGGGAGTTAAAGATACTTGTCAGTAATCGGCAAAGCTAGAGCTACCCCAGTCAAATTTGCCTAATGATAGTAATATTACTAAATCTTTAACAGGAACAAAATAAGCCCTTCTAGGAAACTTAAGAAAATAATGGACATCTTAGGAGCTGTGTAATCAGCAATTGTCATAAAAAATGAAAATGATGTCTTAATCAGCACTTCAGAAGTATCAAGTTCACGTAAAGATTCATAATTGTACGGGGCCATAAAGCTAAGAGTGTCTGTTTAACGACAGAAGGACAGGAATTACGCATATTTGAATATCCCACTGCTATGCGCCATGTCATCTGCATCAGCTAGAAGGATTGCTTTTTCCTTTAAACCCCAAGGAACAGGGTCACTGATACGTGCATAGGAGGAATATAAATACTCACACATCTATCTATCTATCTATCTATCTATCTATCTATATATATATATATATATATATATATATATATATATATATATATATATATATATATATATTATATTATAGAATAGAAAGGGTGGTAACATATGGTTTTCAGTAAGTTTCTAGTGTGGCTTGACAGATGACCGATGGACATTGGGCTGACAGACATTTCAACAAGCAGACTTTTCACCTGCGGACACTTCAACGAATGGATATTTCACCGAACAGATATCTGACGTAATGGACGTCTCACTGAATAACAGATATCCACTCCTGATTCTACCAGCTCTGTTGTCAACTCCCAATCCGAATGCTCTTTTCTGAGTTTCTTGGCTAGTCTGAAGCAACATGGATTGGTGTTATACAGCGCGGAAGACTATAGGTACCAGAATTTGAACTCAGTATGTGGAACACATTAGAAAGAACCACACAAGGCTTTACACGGACAGTAAACTCTCTAGAACGACGGAGGGTTTGAGCAGAGAAAAGCAATCACCCATTCCGCTGTTTGCTGTCTAATTTCAAAACTTAGAAAAGAGCAATCGGATTGGGAGTAGATAAGTGAGCTGGCAGAATCAGGAGTGGAACTGAGTAACCGAAGAGGAAGTACCAGATATTCAACACAAGACTGAAGTCTATCGTTGAGAAATATAAGTATTTTTAAATATTTAAGAACAGTAAATTTTATAGTGCAATTCCTTAAAAGCAATTACTTTATAGTTAATATCTTTTATACATTAGTACATATGTGATAAAGAATTTTTATCATGCAGTAATTTTGTCTTTTTATCGTTTTTATAAGTTTGTTTTATAACAAATTCGTTTTTAAAGTTTTTTAATAACATACTGAAAATAAAAAACAATCAAAAGTTAAAAGACCATATGTCCATTATGCCAAATATCCGATATTCGGTGAAATGTCTACGCGTTCAGTTATACGTTCGTTGATGTCCGTTGGTAAAATGTCTGTTTGCTGAAATGTCCGTTCGTAGAAATGTCCATCGGTGAAATGTCTGTCGGCCAAATGTCCGTCGGTGAAATGTCTGTCGGGCAAATGTCCGTTGGGGAAATGACTGTCGGCCAAATGTCCGTCGGTGAAATGTCTGTCGGCAAATGTCCGTCGGTGAACTATCTGTCTGCCAAATGTCCGTTGATGAAATGTTTGTAGGCCAAATGTCAGTTGGTGAAATGTCTGTTGACCAAATGTCCATCGGTGAAACGTCTGTCGGCCATTTCCGTCGGTGAAATGTGTATCGGCCAAATGTCCGTCGGTGAAATGTCTGTGGGCCAAATGTCCGTCGGTGAAATGTCTGTGGGCCAAATGTCCGCCGGTGAAATGTCTGTCGGGCAAATGTCCGTTAGTGAAATGCCTGTCGGCCAAATGTCCGTCGGTGAAATGTCTGTCGGCAAATGTCCGTCAGTGAAATGTCTGTCTGCCAAATATAAGTCGGTGAAACGTCTGTCGGCCATTTCCGTCGGTGAAATGTCTGTCGGCCAAATGTCCGTCGGTGACATGTCTGTCGGCCATTTCCGTCGGTGAAATGTCTGTCGGCAAATTGTCCGTCGGTGAAATATCTGTCGGCCAAATGAACGTCGGTTAAATGTCTGCCAGCCAAATGTTCGTCGGTGAAATGATTGTCGGCAAATGTCTGTCGGTGAAATGTTTGTCAGCTAAATGTCCGTCGGTGAAATGTCTGTCGGCCAAATGTCCGTTGGTGAAATGTCTGTCAGCCAAATATCCGTCAGTGAAGTGTCTGTCAGCCAAATGTCCGTCGGTGAAATGTCTGTCGGCCAAATGCCTGTTGGTGAAATGTCTGAGGGCCAAATGTCCATCAGTGAAATGTCTGAATGGCAAGTGTCCGTCTGACGGCCAAATGTCCGTCGGTGAAATGTCTGACAGCCAAACGTCCGTCGGTGAAATGTCTGTCGGCCAAATGCCTGTTGGTGATATGTTTGTCAGCCAAATGTCCGTCACTGAAATGTCTGTCGGCCAAATGTCTGTCAGCCAAATGTCCATCAGTGAAATGTCTGTCGGCCAAATGTCCGTAGTGAAATGTCTGTCAGCTAAATGTCCATCGGTGAAATGTCCGTCGGTGAAATGTCTGCCAGCTAAACGTCCATTGGTGAAATGTCTGTCGGCCAAATATCAATCGGTGAAATGTCCGTCGGTGAAATGTCTGTCGGCCAAATGTCCGTTGATGAAATGTCTGAGGGCCAAATGTCTGACGGGCAAATGTTCGTCCGTGAAATGTCTGACGGCCAAATGTTCGTCGGTGAAATGTCTGTTGGCCAAATGCCCGCTGGAGAAATGTTTGTCGGCCAAATGTCCGTTGGTAAAATGTCTGTCGGTCAAATATCCGTCGGTTAAATGTCTGTCAGCCAAATGTCCGTTGGTGAAATGTCTGTCGGCCAAATGTCCATCAGTTAAATGTCTGTCGGCCAAATGTCCGTTGGTGAAATGTTTGTCGGCCAAATGTCCGTTGGTGAAGTGTCTGAGGGCCAAATGTCCGTCCGTGAAATGTCTAATGGGCAAATGTCCGTCCGTGAAATGTCTGACGGCCAAATGTCTGTCGGTGAAATGTTTGACAGCTAAATGTCCGCGGGTGAAATGTCTGTCAGCCAAATGTCCGTCGGTGAAATGTCTGTCGGCCAAATGTCCGTCGGTGAAATGTCTGACAGCCAAATGTCCGTCGGTAAAATGTCTGTCGTCCAAATGTCCATCCGTGAAATATCTGATGCCCAAATGTCCTTTGGTAAAATGTCTGATGGCCAAATGTCAGTCGGTAAAATGTCTGTCGTCCAAATGTCCGTCGGCGAAATGTTTGCCGGCCAAATGTCCGTCGGTGAAATGTCTGTCCGCCAAATGTCTGTCGGCTAAATGTCTGTCAGCCAAATGTCCGTCGGTGAAATGTTTGTCGGCCAAATGTCCGTCGGTTAAATGTTTGTCAGCAAAATGTCCGTCGGTGAAATATTTGTCAGCTAAATGTCTGTCGGCGAAATGTTTGTCAGCTAAATGTCTGTCGGCCAAATGTCCGTCGGTGAAATGTCTGAGGGCCAAATGTCCGACGGTGAAATGTCTGTCAGCCAAATGTCCGTTGGTGAAATGTCTGTCGGCCAAATATCCGTCGGTGAAATGTCTGATGGGCAAATGTCCGTCGGTGAAATGTCTGTCGGCCAAATGTTCGTCGTTGAAATGTCTGATGGGCAAATGTCCGTCGGTGAAATGTCTGACGGCCAAATGTCCGTCGGTGAAATATCTGTCATCCAAATGTCCGTCGCTGAAATGTCTGTCGGCCAAATGTCCATCGGTGAAATGTCTGTCGGCCAAATGTCTGTTGGTGAAAAGTCTGACGGCCAAATGTACGTCTATCTGTTCGGAAGCCGTTTCTATATGTGACATTAGGATCTCATGGCACATCCAAAGGTGGTTCGACTACACGGTTTTTTTTTACCGAGGTGCATGTGCACCGACTCGCAGGGGTGCCCTTTTAGCTCGGAAAAGTTTCCTGCTAGCTGATTGGTTGCAAGTATTTTGTCCGAATAGCATCATTATTTTCAAATAATTACCAAGTAATGTGAATCAAAACTTATTTACTAACCTAAATTTCTCCCTTGGAAATATGTTTTGTCAATAAATAATGTTTACGAATAAAGAGATAATCAGGTATTGTGATGGTAAGTCTAAATTTAATAACAACACCCGTCGAAGTCAACGACAGGAGCTTGTTTTCGGATGCACGCAGCATAATTTTTTTACTTTTCACATATTTTAACATCAATTGGGATAAATTACGCTAAGCATAAGAAAAACATGTTATTATAAACTTTCTTTGAATATCAGAATCTACTAAAAACATGGAATTAATAAAACTCGCTATTAGTGAAAATTTTTCGGGAGGTAAAAGGAACAGCCTGTGAAGGCCTGGCGGGAAAACTATCACAGGTGATTGTCATTGCAGCATTTTCCTGATTTATGTCATTGCAGCTTTTTCCTGATTTATGTAAGTGTTGAAATCAGTGTTATGATATTGAGATTACTTTAATGGCTATATCTGCAATTAAATAGTTTCTATGTTTCTTTTTGTAGGTAAACACTAATAAAAATATATTTCGCAGAAATTAACAACTTACTCTTTCATGTAAGTTACAACAGACAATGCAAGATAAGAAAACTTTTTTTTTCTTATTTTGCATTCTGTTCAGGATACATATAAGGTTAACACGAGTTTCTGCGGATATTTTGAGAAGTAAAAGAATATGTGACTGAGTAGAAAATGTAGGCCTACTATACACATATACATTTTAAGGATTAGTAGGCTATATGCGTCTACTGTCAAATACCGAGGTGGGGATGGAAGGGAGGGGGAGGGGTATCGCGGTTGTAACTCGGTGAAATTATGAATTCGTTTAATTATGAATTATATGCAATTTATGGAACACTACAGTATCCTCAAACCGAAAATAGTGCTATTAATAGAATCTATACCTTTACGATAAAATTAGTAAATCCTTTCTATACGGACTTACATCATAGGCCTACATACACCTAGCTTAACTTATATCAAGCATCAGCTACTGTTTAATGTTACTCATTACCTTAAAGAGTTAAGCAAAATTTATTGCAATTGTCAAAAAATGGTGTAAGACACAAACATAGGCTAGCCTAGTTTGAAATGTGTGCAAGAAATAAAGCCATAATAAGGAAAGCACATTATTATTATGTAAAAGAAAAAATAGCGTCTTCATATTTATCATCTTATTTATAATAATGATATAACAAAAGGCTTCAGCACAAAAGCCTATAAAAGGTGATATGTATCTCAAAAAGTTTCTTGCCCATCAACATTTGCTGGCATATGGATACCATATGAATAACTAGGTCCACCTATCTAGGTAATTTTATCTAAATTTTATCTAATGCCACAGGCTGTTCCTTTTACCTCCCCGGAAGTTTTCACCAATAGCGAGTTTTATTAATTCCATGTTTTTAGTAAATTCTGGTATTCAAAGAAAGTTTATAATAACATGTTTTTCTTATGCTTAATGCAATTTATCCCAATTGGTGTTAAAATATGTGAAAAGTAAAAAAAATATGCAGCGTGCATCAGCAAACAAGATCCTGTCGTTGACTTCGGCGGGTGTTGTTATTAAATTTAGACTTACCATCACAATACTTTATAATCTCTTTATTCGTTAACATTATTTATTGACAAAACATATATCTGAGGGAGAAATTTAGGTTAGTAAATAAGTTTCGATTCACATTACTTGGTAATTATTTGAAAACAATGATGCTATTCGGACAAAATACTTGCAACCAATCAGCTAGCAGGAAACTTTTCCGAGCTAAAAGGGCACCCCTGCGAGTCTGTGCAAATGCGCCTCGGTAAAAAAAAACAGTTTAGTGGACTGAATGTCAGGATTGAACCACCGACCTAGCTAATGCAAACCTATTGCTCTAATCCTGAAGTACAAACACTCACAGATAATTTATATATAAATACTGTATATCTATCTATCCATATATATATATATATATATATATATATATATATATATATATATATATATATATATATATATATATATATATATATATATATATATATATATATATATATATATATATATATATATATATATATATATGTGTGTGTGTGTGTGTGTGCATACGTTTTTATATATATATATATATATATATATATATAAAATGATAAAGTCATTCTAAGTGCAAATTGCATGCAACTTACCACTGCAATGACTAAGTTGTATGCACCGTATTTGTTGTGCAAGAAAGAGTTTTAGTAAAAATCTCAGGTTTTCCCAAAATAACTGTCTGGCCTGGTTTTTCTTATAATACATCTAATAACTTGTTCAGTGCAAGCTATGCGGAAGATACCGTTGTTTAACTTGATTATGTTGCTACGAACCATCTTTGTATTTACTGATATGATTTTTAATAATGGTATTTGTTCAAAGAATTGTTGTTTATGGACACTACCACCCTTCCTTTCCTTCTCATTAGACTGCTTGCCACTTCTCGTTTTCTGTTCACTTCCTCGGTTTTGTGACCGGTCTTCTTCGCTTCTGGGCTGCGGGACCTTTTGCTTCTCTCTAGATGTTCTGTGGTGGCTTCTTTATTTCATTCTACTTACATAAAGAGCGTCTAAGTGTTTACAGTTGAAGTATTCATAAGCTGAGAATTTTTTTTTATTTATGTAATTTTGTTTTATTTATGTCAGATGTTGGGTTGCATTTGACTAATGAGAACTGGCGTTATTTGTGTAATTATATATATCGAGTATATTTCATATTTCATTACGTTCCTCTGTCGTTTTGGTTATCTAACATTTCCAAGTCTTTGTACATAATTTGTTTGTCAAATGACCCTCACCTTCTCCTAGAGACCTAAACTGTAGCTCATAAAAGTTAGTTATAATTTTGCAAAATAAAACAATCACAACTGGACCATCTCATAACCCATGTTAGATAATTCTGATTGCAAGTTATGAACTAATATAACAGGGAATTCCACTCTTGTTACACAAATCACTGAAGAACGAAAAAGAGTGACAAACAGATATACGGACAAAGGCACAAGAGAAGACAGGCAAACAAACAAACAAACAGAGGAACAGACACTGAGGTTTGCCCCAACAGCTTTGCATGATACACAAACAAGCTTAAATTCTAGAGGCGTAAAGCTAATTGCCAATTTGCTTAGTTATCTGTTATCATTAAATGGACATTGATACTTGTGTCATTAATCACTGGCTATGAAACTAAAATCTTAAAAGCTCAAATCAGAAGAGAAAACGGAAAGATGGAAGTCCAAAACCTTCCGAGCCAATTTTTTAAGTGGCAAGATTTCCTCGCGGATAACGGAGAAACTACGGAAAAATTAATTTGATTCACTTACTGTTCTTCCTGAATACTTTTGCAATTTTGGACGAGGGAAGTTGATAAATTTTTATTTGACAGCGATTACTCCAGATCCCTCAAGACAAACAAGAACTTCTAGTTAACTCAAAGCATTCCCGTTTCAGTGAGAATGACCCGAAGCTCTTGGGAAATGGCAAATGAAGTTGATTATGCAGACACATCAGGGAAGTGTTGAAAAGATTTTCCAACTAGAATAAATAACTACAGCAGATGATCCACGCTAATTTTTTTTCTTAATCGTTGTCCCCCTTTTATGAAGAGAAGTTCAACCAAAACTTTTTCCTTTAAAACCAGCCTTCCAGAAATAAAAGAAAAATTATAGCTAAGTAAAAACGTAAAATTTCTTAAATAATTAAATAGCTTCACGAAGTCTACAATTTGACAGAGACTTCGGCTGTGCAGACACTTACCTGATTTCACCTAGCTCTGGCCTATGTGTATATGTGTCTAAAACTAAAATAGATTCAGTGTGAGAAACGAATAATATCTATACTTACTCTCCCTTCACTCTTCCAATAGACGAAGAACCCGAATTCATCGACTTTGAAGGTGCAGTTAGGCTCATAGTCGACGTTTTCTTTATCCTGCGGGAAAGGAAGAGTTTCACATGAAAAGGGCCGAGTAGAACAACGGTCATCCACTATTTCAATACTGCGCATGAAAACAAAGATCTTTGTTAATTTATGCAAGTATGAAGGTATGCACACACATGACAAAAAGAAGACCTTAACACCTGCAAAAAGCTGTATTAACATTCAACACCTGATGAGAATATTTAAAAAATTCAGCAAAAATGTCAAAAAAACTAAAATTACGGTGAAATTCATCAAACTGTACTCGAAGGTGTTTGGGCTCATTCTTAACTTAAAGCTTAATGTAAAAACTGAGATGGACTTCCGTGTGTACACGTGCGTGAACGCATACGAATATCAGACTTCACTGCTTTGTCTTTTGAATTCCTAAACTTCGAGTATATTTCGTAATTTTAAAGAGCTGATAATATATGCATGGAAAAAGTCTATATCACTTTCAGACAAGCGTTATAATTCAACAGAAAGATATAAAACGGTTTTGTAAATAGAAAATTTCTTGCAGTGTGTGCCCACATACCAAGATTACTACTATCGACCATAAGGGAAAATTAACCAGTACTGTTGATGTGCCTGAAATTGTCAACTAATAAAACTCAGATTTTAGATTTGTTTATATTAGCAAATAACGGGCACTTGTGAACCTTTATGAATCCACCAAAGCAGTATACAACTTTGAAAGTCAGTATCAGCGGAAACCGACTTTTAGAGTGCCATTTACAAGCATATACAAATTCAATGAATGCTAAAAAATTCTACAATTACTTACAGCTTCTATTTTTTCTGAATGTAAAAATAACCTACTATGAGATTCAGGGCCTCTGTAACACGGTTTTTTTGGACTTTGCTCCTTATCAAAACATCGGATGTAGGTGAAAGTTGACATATGTATATTTTACAACCACACACAAATTTTGTCAGCATTATCAATAACCTAAACCCGATAGTTTTAATTTTTATAGAGTAAAAATTATCTAGCCCACGCCACGGCCAGTGATTACGAGCCAAGAGTCGAAAAACATTCATTACGTAAGCAAGGTAAACACCGTTTGACGAAATTTTGCCCCGCCCATCCACCAGACAGAAACTCATTGACCTTGTTCCATCGACTCTGAAACCCATAGCAGTCAAGAATGGCTAACAGGATTTGGAATTGTCCCCGTGGTTGCAAAACTGCATTTGTCTTACGACTTGCAACTTTATACAGTCAAGAGAAAGCCCGTGGCCATACTTACTATAGCCTGAATAGGTAATTATTCAGTTTCTAGTTTAAATCCAATGTTTATGGTCTGATTTGTATTTAGCGTAACGTGATTATAATACTTGTCATGTCATTCAGGATTTTGAACATTTCCATTAACTATTCACTAAGCCACCAAGAGAGAGAGAGAAAGAGAGAGATTGTATGTAAACAGTCTTTACATAACTATTTTTGTTAAAATAAGATTTTTATCCAAAGTAAATACAAGCTTATATGTGCTAAAATCTCCAGCAGACCAATGGATCATCCGATATAATTTTTTTGTTATCTTTAGCTTCAACATTGGCAATAACATACCCAGTTGTCATAATTTGTTAGCTTAATGAAATAACCTATCATCTAATGTTAAACTTAATTTCTGAGGAGGCCATGGCTTATTGCACAGTGAAAAAACATGACAAAGACTTTATGAATGGCGGAACGATACATAGATGTGGGTGGGGTATCTGTGCTAGCGTAGTAATACTACTGTAGCAGTAGTACCGCAACAGTAGTAATAGCAGTAATATACATGAATTAAACGTTTAGGCCAACTGCTGGGATCCTTGAGGATCATTTAGCACTTCTTACAACTACTCGAGAAATGAGTTTTTATAGCCAGAAGTTAAATTTTCTAATCCAACAATGCTCATGATAGCCTTCATTGTTATCCTGAATTATAACGAGGCCAAAGTGGGTGGAGCCTCATGGAGTCATCATTCTGACGAAAATTATTGGTGAAGGTTTTAAGCCAAAATACGGTACCGGCTATTTTTTTTTTCAGTAAATAGGTAGATAGCCAATAAATAAAAATTGCTTGACATTGGATATAGCAGTTATCAAATCAAGCTTGTCTCCTATGTTTTTGAAAATTACCTGCTATTCCCTACATCTTGTCAATCTGATTGTGACCTATAAAGTAGACTGTAATTTCTTAGGAAACTTATTTTGGGAGTTAGACTAATAATCGAAGTGTTTTTGTATTTATTAACATATTTTGTTGGTTTGTTCATTATGACAATTATCAGTGGAGAGGTTTCAGAGTTCATAAAGGTGTACTGCTTTGCTTGTATTTAAATTTTTATGTCATTGTTGCCAGAGGTCTAGCCTTCGTTACGTATAGCCAATCATCCATCGAGAAAGAGGGAAGAAATGCTGTCATAAGTTACGTAACGAGTGCGTTAGAAACCTCTTCTCCGAGTAAGTTGGCCCGTCTTCAAAAAAAGTCACTTTTACATTATAAGTACCAAATTTATTCAACCTACGTAAAGCAGAATACAGTCAAAATTTATGTGTAGATACAATGTGTATTCTGAATACGCGTTATATTTATGAAATGCATAGATAAAAAGTTATTGCGAAAAAACCGTTTCAGAGGCCCTGAATCTCATAGTAGTGCTCTTGCTGTAATTCTATAATTAATAATAATTCCGTTATCATCGTCCTCTTAACTACCGATATCCCTAAGCTAGGGGGTCGGCTGCCTTCATGCGTCTTCCCCAACTATTTCCATCGAAAGCATCTTCCTCTGCTAAACCCTTTTCTCCAAACCCTCCTTCGCTTTATCACACCATCTATTTCTTCACCTTCCATTTGACCCTCTACCCCTAACAGTTTCATCCAAGTCCTCTTCACTCCTTCCCAACTCATCCTTACCGCATGCCCAAACCATCTCAGTCTTGACTCTTATCATTACAGCAAGCTTCATCACGCCTGCATTTCTCTTCATTTCTTCATTTTGCAGCATGTCACGCAGCGACATCACCAAAATCCACCGTAGCATTCTCATTCCTGTTTGCTCCAGCTTCTCTTCCCTTTTCCTTCTTATTGTCCAAGTTTCTGAATCATACGTCGTCTCAGGTTTGATTATGGTACAATAAATCTTTCTTTTCAGCTTATCTGGTATTCCTTTGTCATGCACGCCTCCCACCTCCCTTCATTTCCCCCAAAGAGGATTTTATCTGGTTTTCTACCTCGGCTTCACACCCTCCATCCTGGCTTAAAGTCGAGTTTGAGTACTTGAACTTTTCTACCTGTTTTAAATCTAGGCCTTTTCTATCTTTTATAAAAAACCTATCCCCTGGCCGATTGCTGGACAGCAAAACCTCCCTTTTGCCCATATTTACCTTTATAACACCTCATTCAATGAATTCATGCCACCCTCTTACCCTGCTTTGCAAGTCCTCTTCAGTCTCTGCCGTGTCGCAAGTTTCATGCACTTGATAATTATCAGTTTCATTCCTAATCCCTCCAGCCAATACATCCATGACCAGTACACACAGAAAAGTGCTAAGGTAAGGCCGATCCCTGATGTAAAACATCTCTAACTTCAGACATTTAATGTTTTGCTACAGGATGTTTGTTATTAATGCTCTGCTTGTTCTTTTATAGACCCTTTCAACCAATCTAACTAACTTTTCTGGCACTTTCCTCTCTTAGAAACCAAAACACTTCCTCCCTTGACATTCTATCAACGCCTTCTCTATGTTTATTGTAAATGAACAGTAGATCTAATGATTGCCTTCCAGCCTCTTTTCCTTTAACTGCTGTTTACCAGTCACCTCTATTACTCGTATCTCCCATCAAGTATTCTTTATTCTTTCTAACCTTCAACTTATGTTTGTTTAATCTGATGTCTCTACAGTTACTGCACTCATAATATCTCCCATCTGTTTAAACACTTGCCAGACGTATGGCATTACTTCCTTCTTCTAAATTTCCCTTAACAGTTCCAATATCCATTCTTCACTCTCCACATCAAGTACCCTCAACATACAAATTTTTAACTCTGATGGATCTGGTGCTTTTCAAATCTTCTTTTCACTTATAGCCTTTTTTACCTCAAAGATTGTATTCCCATCACCTGCCCAACCACCCTCCCCAACTTCCCCAATTCCCCATTTTAATTTTCTGTGTTTCAGAGATGCTTGTAATAATCTGACCATCTTCGTTTTATCATCATCCTTATGCAAGAAACTTCCTTCTCTATTTTTGATGCCACCTGACTGACCCAGGTTTTGTCTTTGCTTCTTCCTTCGAGTCTGATATTCTATACATATCCTTTCCACCTTACTGTGTTCTCAGTCTTCTGTTTATCTCCTCATCTAGATAGTTATTTCACAAACATTTTTGTTCGATTCAATTGGTCTTGTAAAAGCAACATTCTAGCATTTGGGATTTCATAATAAACAGATTTAGAGCAAAGAATAGGGCGACAACTATTTAGGCTACAATAATCTTGATTGGTCGAATCGTATGAAAACACATTTCAGTTTTTCACGCCGTTATTCAAATCGAATACAGAGATCTCTCCAGTAAAAATTTCACTGCACTGAGGATTTGAAGTTTATTCAAATTCTAAACATTTCAGGACTTTATTTAGACTCTGCAAATTTTTTTTTTCGTTTTTAACGTGCTTTTTTCCCATTTTATATGGGGTAGGGTAAGCATGATGCCTTCTTTTGAAGGACTTTGATTTGGTGGTGGGGTAGGCCGTAGCCTCGATCGGCTGCCCTGCCTGACATCGCTTAGACCCCAGTAACGAATGTGTACATGTACTGTACCAAATCCCCAGCTCCCTTTCTCCCAGCAGCGAGGAGGACTGGGCGGGTAGGTCGACAGTTCGAGACGTGTAAGGTGTCTGTTATGTTTTTAGATGTTGGAGTGGCTTTGTTTATGTGTGTATTAGTCTGTAACACCCATTTGCTTTCAGCAAACCTATCCGTTGATTACATACGTAATCCCGGGGTGTCTACACGGATAGCAAAATGTCCGCCTTCTCTGACCGGTCGGCTGCGGGGATTGAACCCTCGCCACAGATTTCTATGAAGTCTGAGGTTGCTGCTTCTACCAACCGAGCCATCGAGGCTCCATTTAGACTCTGCAAATAACTGTAGTAATAAATAAAGATATATGAGCTGAAGTTTTCGTATTATGAATCTGTTACCGAATGATAATTATATTTCGGAGAAACATAATAAAGTTACATCTGATAACTCATTGTATCAAAAAGTGACGCATACAACTATTCTGTCTGTGGTTGCAAGATGGTTGGAGTAATGTGGCCTCTCATCAACCATTGTTATCTTCTCAGCTTCCGTTTCTATAAGGGGTCGCCGTTTTAGATGAGCCGCTTCCATCTACCTCTGTGGTGCGCTTCTGCTTCTTTTAGTCCCTTCTCTCTCAAGCCCTTCCTCACACGGTCTCTCCATCTTTCTTGGTCTTCCTTGTCTTCTTCTACCATGCACTTCCATCTTCATAGCATGCCTTCCAATTTAGTCTTCCTCCCTTCTCAGCAGGTGTCCGTACTATCTCAGTCTCCCCTCCTGCACTTTCTTTGATATTCCAGCCACCGCGGTTAACCCTCTTATATACTCATTCCAAGTCCTATCCTCCTTCGTTATGCCAGGCATCCATCTTAACATTCTCATCTCTGCTACACCCATTTTTTCTCCTCTGTCTTTGTCACACTTGCCGTTTCTGTACCATACAACATAGCTGGTCTTACACTGCCTTATGGAACTTTCCCTTTAGTCTTGATGGAGCTCTTTTGTCACAAAGGACTCAGGAGGCAGTTCTTCAATTGTCCCAGCCTCTACTACAGACCCGAAGTAGTTGAATTTGTCTGATTTCTCTATTTCTTTTCCATCTAATCTCATACCATTATTATATCCTCATTATTATATCCCCATAGTTAATGATATCGATGCCCACTACCTTGGTTATTTGTACTGACTTTGTTCGACTTGCTTCTTCATTGGCGAATTTTCTGTCACCCAGAAATACCCAATAAAATTGCGGATACCTTATTGGGCACTTAATAAGAGGTTTCTATATTGCGGATACCTTACTGGGCACTTAATAAGAGGTTTCGATATCATTCTAGTCATTGCATAACAAAACAAAACAACAGAAATGGACACTGCAAATACTTGTGCAGTGTCACCTTGATACGTTGCCATGATAAATACCAACCACGAACAACTTTGCAAGAAATTACAAAGAATGAAATCTATCTTAATTTTGCCATATTTCTCGATGTATACTACACTGAATCACGAGAAATTGGGTAAATCTCTTTGTGACCTAAGCAGTTATGTTAAAATAAAAAAAAAAAAAACTAAATATACATCAAACTTTTATACGTAGAAATACGAGCGTCCACAGTCCTCCTTTTGTATCACTCATAGTGACGTTGTTTTTACTCTTCGACTCGGGACGGAGAGGAAAGATCCGGACAAAAATACAGACTAGACAACCATATAGTGTACAGTATATACGTCACATACTGTACATCCGTAGTCAGAACTCAACTATCACACACATTTCCGACAGGAGGGGACGGACAAAGCCATTCCTGATAAACACCTTTACACCAGTCAAATACCACTACAAAAGAAATCATTGGCAGCGGGATGACGGATAGGGTTTGAAGGCTGATCAAGTACTGCATCACCTCACCTTCAATTCTGGGCGAAGGGCAGGGGTCATGGGCAATAGTTGGTTAGGTATGAACTGCGCACCACAAGGGCCTCGCTATTCTTCAGTGCATTTAGCCCATGAATCGTCCATGGATTTTGACACATAATGGACAGCAAAACTTTAGAAATGACCCCTGGGAGAGGGCACATGGGGATGCCAAGAATCTTCTGGTTTATAAATAATAAGGATAAATCTAAAATAGGAGACTCAAACACACGAACCCTGTTTACTGTATTTTTCAAGAATATAAGAAGTCACTTTTTTCAAGAATAAACATGAAAAGAAAATGAAAACAGTGACGTATATCTGGGGACCGTCATGGTAACAAAATTCACTATATTGCAGCACTGTTTTCATTCTTAAATGGATTATGAACCCCTGTAAAATTATGTAGGGCACAGCTCCGTGGCATCGGTTCTACCAAAATACACATTCGGTATAAAATCACGGCATTAAAAAATGGAAAAATTATAACTGCAAGTAAGCAAAAACGTCAAAATGAATTTCACCCTAATTACAGAGCAGACTACAGCCACAAGTGAATTATTCAACGTATTTACAAATGGGAAAGAGGAAAATCTTAACTAATTACAGTGACGTTGATGAAGTCCCCTATTTTATCATACCCGCTCACAGTAATACGGAACAACACAGTGCAACAAAAGGCTTTACAGGAATTATATTCACTAGGGAGTAATACAGAACCTCCGGACACTTTCTCGCAACACTAAAGACACCCCTTAACATGGCTAGAAAGCTATGTATTGATCGTGAGGCCTTATATATTGACGGAGGACACAATATTTGCGCCACGCTTCAGATCTTTCCTTTCACCATTGTTTGAACACTTCTCTTCGGTTTGATAACGGTATCCAGGACCTTTGTATTCTGGAAAGAGCTGTTTGGAGCGGTTGTTTCCTCCTCTTCAACGATGACAACTATAATTTCCTGAACCATCTTTCATATTTGTGTCCTGGACAACTATGTCTCGGTCATTGGCGTCCCACTATATTACTAAGTAACAATCTCATGTTATAAGTGCTAAGCCTAATATCCAGTCAATCTGGGTAATAACTGAAGGGGCGCCTCGTTTGCGACTGAGCCACTCATATATAAACCCCCAAAAGTATTTGGTATGACTACAGAACACAGGATGATTCACTGAAGTAGGTGCAATGATTATGCTCTGGTAGGTTGCTGAAACATAGCTGTAGATTAGTGGGTTATATTCTGCAGAGAGTAAATGCCACACCAGCTGCCAGTGAATACAACAATGACAGATACTGAAAGGTTAAGTAAAGTGAGCCAACTGTGATCAAACTGTAAGCGCTATGACGACAACACGCAAAAGCACAGTGATAGCAACTAGCAACAGAACTGAATAAATGAGAAATGACTGCCCAGGCACTGCAGCTTTCAATATACGAGTAAAAGCATCACAATCGCAGCAGTGATCTCTCATTCGTCCTATGTTTCTTCAGCCATTCTTGCTGTCATTCTTTTATTGGTATTAGATATCTTCCGTGTACCATTATTCACTTATTGTTCAGACCGACTCTTGCCCTCTGTTTCATAATATCACGATTCGTCGGAACCTCCCCCGCGCTGGGAGAAAGTTAGTGGCCTTAATCATTGCCGGAAGACTGTCCTCATTAAGAGGAGCCGTAACCATCCGAAGGGTCCAAAGCAGATGAGCATTCGTTGTATCCTTTTATCCTCTCTTAACTCACACAAGCTTCACTTTCACCACAGAAACTATGAATCACTCTCAAACTATCATCCATCGTCATAACTGGGTGCAAGGCAATTTTGCTAGGCACCCTATGCAGATTTACATTGGCCACAAACACAATTTTCCACAAGATTTCAAGGCTCTCACATTAGTGTTTGATAAGGAACACCTGATCTACGTATCCTTCTTTCTTTCTTTCTATATATCTTCAGCTGCAAACCTTATGGAAACAGTGTCAACCGACTAGAAACCTAAGAGGCCTCCAAAGGGGAAATCAGTCCCCAGAGACATGCAAGCAATAGGAAAAGGTGATAAATAAATAAATGTGAGGGAAAGGAAAATAAAATCGATACACCTGAATTCAGGAGCCAGCAGAAGAGAGCAGGAATGAATTTGCTTCTCGCAGAAGATTCCCCAACTGCACTAGGCAAACTATTCCATATTTTAGTCGCAGCTAAAATAAAACTGGAAAGCTGAGTAGTACTACAGCTGATCACAGAAAACGACTCACTGCAGCAGCTGCAGCCTGCCTAGTCTTGCGGGCAAAAACAGCTAGTTCAGGTAAGGAAGAGCGCAGAAGATATTTGTCGTTGTAGTACATTTTATGCAACAAACATAAGAGGTTAACATTAAGGGTCGGCAAAATAAACTTGACTGATGACGTAACTCTATTTGAGATGAAAGGCAGCACCGGGAGACCACTCTAGAAAACAGTAATCAAAATAATGAAGAAGAAAAGAGTCGAAACATTTAAAAACATTTCCGCAAACTATCAGCTTTCTGAGAAACAGAAAGAAATAATACGTCAATTTCTTATCAAAAGTTACAACAAAATTCTTAATTAAAGAGTCACTGACATTCAAAACCATGCCATTTAAATGTGAATGTGGATGCAAAGGAAGAACAGCTCTGCATCGACTAACAATCTTATTTGGAGTTTTGGAGGGGTTAAGCTTCATGCCCGACACCCTGTCCCACTCAGGAACACGGGACAGATATCTATTCGAGAATTCTGCAACCACAGACACGGAGAAGGAACAACAGCTAGAAGAACAGCACTATCAGCATATGCAATCAGTTTAAAGAAAATAACGTGCAAAGGTCCAAGAACACTACATAAAAAAAACTACCCAAAATAACATTTATTCCTTTTGTATCGAACATTAGTCAACTTTTTCTCTGTAATAAAAATAGTCAACTGGAAACGAACTCCATCTTAACTTGATGTCTTCTAGGCCAGGATTAGCCTCTCTTACCAGTCCCCCACGTAAACTCAGCATACAAGGTACCTAGTCCGAACTCCGGGTCGGCACGTAAAGTCCCCATGGTCTGGACTTAACGTCTCGGCATTTTCTTACATTACCACCAGTCCTGTCGGTGAGGCCACACCAATATCTAAACAAACACTTTAACATATCTTGGTAAAGAAGCACTTATAAACAGCTCACACTAGCTACTGTTTATCCCATAAACTTCGTTTGTTATATACAATCATACAAACTTACCCAAAGACAAAATAACTCTTAATTGTATATTTAATATAACTGAGTGCAGATGACACAGAAAGCCTTCAAGAAGAAGATGATATACGTGATGGTGGGATAGAAATAGAAAAAAAGAACCGGCAGCCGTCATAGTTAGATACAAAGTCATCAAAATTCCATGTAAATCTGAGATTAATTTCTAGACTCCATTTCTTAGCTGCGCTTTAGTGACTATACAAAGGGAACTGAAACTTCAACGTTTTTGTTGGAAAAGAAATATATATAGATATTTCCTTTAACCCGTTATAAACTCAATAAGGCATGAGGCCATTTCTTATTTAATAAAAAAAAGTTCCTTAGCACAGACACAGATCATCTAAGTCATATAGAAGACGATAAATGAGTACTTGTGGACTATAGCGAGGTATTTATTTTGCGCTACGAGTGAGGTTAAAAGCCTGATGAACTCAAAGAGCAAATGCACGTGTACACCATCTCTTGCTAGTAGAAGAAATCGGGAGATGAACTTTTTTTTCTGCAAGGTAACACGAGCAAAAAACCACTACATGAGTCCATTTCAAACGGCAACTGATTTCCTGCGGTGCAGATACATGTGTGTCAACATACTGAATGCTAAGCTGTGACGAAGAGGTGGAGTGAGGGGGGCGGGGGGGAGGCGCAGTGGAAGATTGGGCAGGCTGATAAACAAACACGACTGGGTAACAAAGACAATGGCAATGGACAAGAAAGCATGAGAGGAAATGCCAAAGAAAAGAAAAGTGGGAAGAGAATGGAAATTGGAAGGAAGACAAAGACAAATGGAACTCATCATAAAAAGGAAACAATGAGAAGTAATAGAAAAAAAAACGAAAAACCCAAAGTCAGGGGAGTGCTGGAACCAGTTTTAAAAGTATTAAAGACACAAAGGAGGTAAAAGATGACAAAATAACTTGACTGCGAAACACGACTGCATCAGGTGACTCATACGTAGAACAAAGGAAAGGGGTTACAAGAAAAAGCCGCATGCAAGAACAAGTTAAAGATAACGAAAGAGACAAAAAACTGAAACCTACAGAATGTTCATCCAAACTGAATGGAGAGTACAAGACGGGAACAAAAGGGGGGGGGGGGCGGCGGGGACGATCGATCGCGTAACAGCCGGTTGAAAAAGACAGAAACTAATAGGAAAAATGAAACAAACATCTCGAATGTTACACGACACTAAACGAAAATGGTAAATAAGCGACACCATTCTTCATATGTTCCATATGATTCGCATTTGCACTGCTGCCAGGTCGTGCTAAGAAATGTCATCGCTTATCGCCAGCAAGATCTTTCTCAAATCATAATACTATTAACGTGAGCAATTTGTTTTCGAGGAGGTCCTGCCCCTGTAATGGTCAGGGCGAGAGGCGACTGATGCAGAGAAAAGGCGAAAATATAATATATGTCATCGAATAACGTCAGATGGTAGCGCTATATTTTAGAAAAGAGACCGATTTTCAAATGTTTTTCTTCCTGTTCAAGTCCTTCGCCATGGAACTCAGCGAATTCTGCGAGACGGCACGATGACACAACCCACAGATTAAGGATGTGGAGTCACAATAGAAGCATTGAAAGTGATTATACTACCATATGGAGAATTTAATTGGGAAAGCAGACACAGAATCGACAATATATGTATATTGTCGATTCTGAGTCTGCTTTCCAATATATATATATATATATATATATATATATATATATATATATATATATATATATATATATATATATATGTATATAAGTCTGCTTTCCTTTCAATTAAATTCTCCATGGAGGACTTAATTGGGAAAAGCAAACACAGAATCGACAATATATATATATATATATATATATATATATATATATATATATATATATATATATATATATATATATATATATATATATTGTCGATTCTGTGTCTGCTTTCCCAGTTAAATTCTCCATTTGGAAGTATAATAACTTTCAGTGCTTCTATTGTGACTCCACAGCCTTAATCTGTGGGTTGTGTCATTGTGCTGTCTCGCAGAATTCGATGAATTCCATGGTGAGAGAGTTGAGCAGGAAGAAAACGCATTTGAAAATCGGTCTTTTCTAAGATATAGCGCTACCACACACACACACACACACACACACACACACACATATATACATATATATATATATATATATATATATATATATATATATATATATATATATATATATATATATATATATATATATATATATATATATATAGATCAAAATTCACTGTAGAGAGGGACAGTTGTGGTTGTAGAGCACTGGCTTATTATCATCAGGTGGTGTTTCAACATCTCTTCGGCCTAATTTATGTTTATCGCTGGCAAACTTTACAGAGTAAGCCACGTATGCGACGGGATGCGGAACAAAAAATAATGAAAAATAGTGAACCAGAACTTTAGATAATGTACAAACTTCTATCTTAGTGATGGCTAGGTGACAGCAAGTCCGAGTCATTCACTATTATTTTTTGAGCCGTTGTAGACGCTCGTGGATGGGAGAACGTGCGCAGGAGAATTTTTTATTCCTGTGTCATTTTTTAGCGTGAAGACTGTTCCTCTGCTTTACAGATGAAGTTCTTTTGGAGTTTTATGCATGCCTTTATTCTCCTGAATACTTGTTTATATTCCCTGCACCAATTCTTTCATTTATTTACATGTAAATATTCATTAAAAGTTATACATCTTTTGAAAAGATTGAATGATAACTTACATGGGTTATCCGTTCCGTGGTTTCCAATACACACACATACATATATGTATGTATGTATGTATGTATGTATGTATGTATGTATGTATGTATGTATATATATATAAGGTAAATATAAATAAATATAAATTAAAGCTCAATTATGGATGAACACCTTATACAGAGAACTTCAAAAAGATGAGTTGTTTCATATGCCTAGACAAAAGGCTTACCAGTAGCACTTCGAAACCCCGACACTTACAGTGACATTCACCTCTACCTCGCTTGCAATCTCGACTATTTCTTTAACACCATCTATGCAGCACTTTCTGCGACTCCTTATCTCCCTTCCTCATACCACTTCCAAACTGTGTTATCTATTTCTCTCCTTGGCTTCAATTCTTTTTACACGAAAGAAGAATCTCAAAAGATTCTGACCCATCCTTTCGCATTCACCACCCATTTTACCAGTATTCCTTTGTATCTCAACATTTCTCACCTTTATAATTCTTTTTATGCCATAAATATCCAAAATTTTAACCTTTTATCTGCCATTATTATTATTATTATTATTATTATTATTATTATTATTATTATTATTATTATTATTATTATTATTATTATTAAGATGAACCCTATTCATATGGAAGAAGCTCACATGGGGCATTGACTTGAAATTCAAGCTTCAAAGAATATGGTGTTTATTAGGAAGTAACAGAAGGTAAAGGGAAATACAAAGAGAAGAGATCTCACTTATTAAAAACGAAAAATAAACTAATAAATAGGTAAAAATGTAATAAAATGCAAGAATAGCATTAGGGTAGTAATGCACTGCATCTTCGCTTGATCTTTTGAAGTTCCAATTACACCACATCTTCAGGGAGACTGTTCCACAGTCCAACGGTGTGAGGAATAAAGGACCTCTGGAACTGGGAAGTTCGACAGCGAGGCACATTTACTTCATATTGGTACTGCTGTTCAGCGATTCTGGTTGCCTTCGGCAGGAAAAGTGGACCAGGGATAAACTGTGAATGTGAAAGATCTCTACTAAAATACAGCTTACGAAAAAGTGACAAACAAGAGAACATCCGTCGATGGTCCAAGTCATAATTGCTGATATTAGGAAACAGGAACCTACCACCACCAGCCACTCCATCTGAAAGAGATAAATCTCTGGCAGAAGCAGACATCCATGCCGGAGAACAGTATTCTAGTACAGGAAGCACAAATGACCTAAAACAGGCTACATTGATTTTATCAGTGTTATAAATATATGAATCCTTACGAACAATTCAGCTTTCGCACTTCATTTCAATAATGAGATTTAGATCAATAATTCATTCATACACTCCAACATTAGCTTCCATTAACACTCCGAGCTTCCTTCTATTCTTTGCCTATCTCCTCTACCTTCCTTGAGTCACTTATATTATGAATAAACTCTTATGCTATCAATATCCGAAATATTTACTCCGAATCATCTAATTTCATTCTGTCAACATCAACAGTCATTACTTGATCTCCCTGGTTTCCATTTACTGTCATATCCTCACTCCTACTCACATTTATTCAACACACTCTCCTCTTGCAAACACTTTCAAATTCTGAGAATTATTTCTGCAGGTTCTCATGACTATTTCCAGTCAGTACTGTATCATCTATAAATATCAGTCATTCGGCACTCCAACACACCACTCACCGCCCATTTTCTTATCCAACAAATTTGTACCTTCATTTGTCCCTCCCGTGAACTCTTGAGCCACTCCATCCATAAAGATAATATATTAAACAGCCATGGAGACAAGTCACCCATGTTTCAGCCCCATTTTGACACCTAAATATTCTAACACATACTTCAATTCCATAATGATAAACTATATATAGTTTTTATATTCCTCAGCACACTCCACATGGCCTCTCTACCAATCCTGTCACGTAAGCACCAAACAAAAATGTGATCCAAACACCCTATTCCTTGTCTAAATCCAACTTTTGCTTCAACCTAATGAATGATCACATATACCACAAGCTACTCCTGTTCTCACCATTACATCAATCAACTTTCTATTCCACCTACTCTGTACCTATATATATATATATATATATATATATATATATATATATATATATATATATATATATATATATATATATATATATATATATATATATATATATATATATATATATATATATATATATATATATACATACATACATACATATATACATACATATATATATACATATATATATATATAATATATAACAAATATATATATATATATATATATATATATATATATATATACATACCATAACATTTTATCTTTTTTTCTCTTTTGCAGCAATATTTATGAAAATATTACCGATCAACAATCAAGCCCCTCACCATACACATTTCCAAAAGACTATTCATTCCTACGCACTCCATGAACACCACAACTGCCCAGAGCACCATCTCTTTTTTTTGTTACCAACCCTTACATTTAAATCACCTGGCACAGCCACCCTCAAAAACTCACTCTCGCTTCCTTCTAATTATGTCTCATGCACACTCAACATTACAACTTTTTCTCCTGTAACACTCAATTTTACCCATTCAGTTTTTTAATACATCTGTATTATTTTACCCATCACCAAGTCTCACCTCAATGGCAAGAGAACGAGAGTTCTCTTGCGGCATTTCCTGAAAAAAATAGATCTATCCCCTCTCATCTGGAATGTAAACTAGGTACTGGATAATTATTGCTAGCTCCATGTACTTCTCCAGCGTGGGAGAAGGACATGGAAGTAGCAATTTTATCCAACATGTACTTGTGGAGAGCCGGAAGGTTATTGCCCTCTGGAACCACCTTCTTTGAGGGGAAACGGCGTATTGGGTATTATATACATAGACCTATTTCCAGAACTCTACAGAAAGCATTTCAAGCACTTAATTGCATATGTAACGCGAATTCTCCGTGTGTCTGCAGCAATAACAACTGCTGTGGCTAGTGGATAGTGCATATCATGGCATTATTCGAGAAAATCCTCACACTCGAAAGCCTTTCACTTTTTGATACTAGGATCCCAATTATTTCATATTTCATAAGTGAACTGTTCTACAGTTATGTTTGGCACAATAATAAATTCATAATTATGTAGACTGTTAGATGTTCTTCTGAGGGCGCAGGTTACGGCTGCCTGGCCACTAATTGGCCCCACTCAATGTTGCCACCTCTGCGTTGCTAAGAAGTAATTACTGTATAGCGGCGTTGTCCTATCGCCGTGAGGTTTTTCCTCTCGCATCGCATACTGCCAACTTGCCTTGAGAGGATGTCGTATTCTCGAGAGTTCTGGACATTTGGAGCCGCTTTATAGAACAGATGGGTTCCTCTGACATTATTTGTCGTCCGATGACAGCCCTTTACAGCTCAGAGACTTCGCATTCATACATAACTGTACTGCACCTAAGGCCCCATATTTTACAGTGATAACAGGTACGTGAATGATTTTGTTTAAAGGTTTTGTTTAGAAATTAAAAGTTTTATCATTAAGCTATGGTGAAAATTTGTTTAAATTATCATTAAGACTGAAAAATAATTGGAGGTTTAATTGCTGGTTTTACTCGGCAATTTCACCGTAACAAAGGTTTACAATAGATAACTAGGAACACCTCATTTGACCTTTGAATTATCAATGAATATATCACACTGGCTATTCATTTCTGCGACCTACTATCTATTTCGAATGATTTCTAAGACTTCCTTCATGATATGCAGAGAAAACTTTCATTTGTCGTCTATAGCTTTTTTTCTTTTGATTTCTCATTGCAGGAATTGCATTTGACGAACAGAAATCTAGTTTGACATAATGTACTTTGACAAAGCCCTTTACTAAAACCTCTTGAACAATCACTGTGAGTAGTTTGACAATTATTATATAATTGGTTTTGACATGTTAACGTTCAGCAGCTGGTAATGACTTTGTTTAAATGGTTTTGACGATGAAGCACAAATTATGGCAAAGGCATGTTTTTATTTATCATTTACCAAAATTCAAAAAGTCCTCAATTGCATATGTAATCACATTTTACTCGTACATAGAAACAACAAGAGATGTGTAATCAGTTGTGTACGCTTAATTAGTTAACTTAAAAGATCCTCCCGTGTTATTCATTTCGTTATGTAACTGTTAACATGGTTATGATTATCAACTACCATTTCCCGTGGCAAATTGGGAAGACGAGCTCGACACCATGTACAAACACTTTCTCGGATTCACATAACCCCATTCCATGACCCCCAGCTTCAGCTTCGTTTATTGCATAACATGGGCAAAAAACAGTTCTCAGTTGGGTTTCAGAATGGCAAATAGATTGGGAGATACTTCACCTCTATATCAGGAAAATGCCTAACAACATCATAATGGATAAAGAAGTCATGAAGTCATGGAAAATATCCTTGTCACAGACTCAGTATTGTCTTCATGCTAGAAAAATCCTGCATTGTCAGATCTTTCTGCAATGAGCGTCACATTTCGTCCTCGAGCAACTTCAACAATCCTATTCATTCTTTCACCAACTCTTCCTCTTCCAAATGCAGGCTCTGTCCACAGATTGAATCCAGTCTCATCAATTTATATACGATGCCTTTGCGTACCCCCGGCTAAAAGTCACTCCGCAAAAGCATACCTGGCCTCATTCATGGCATCACTATTTCTTTTGGCAGGAACACCACGAACTAATCTTCAAAGATATGACTTCTCCTTCTAGGTATGGAGACAATGTAGAAACTGAGAGATTAGGTTTGGTGGGCCAGGTCTGTCTCACAGTAATGCTTATCTGATTTAGTGTAAAAGGAGGGTCATCTTCAATCAGCATTACAATGAAGTCCAATGTCTCATTGTTAATAACTCTTCTCCGTCTGCCGGAATGTGCAGCTTCAATAACATTCGTTCGCTGAAACGTACGAATAATCCCACAGAAATTGTCCTTCTGGTTCCCAGTGTGGCTGCAAGGACAATGAAATCTTGAACAAATTCAAAGCTGTCAATCAGTCGAACCCTGTCCACATTAGCAGTTCTGTTGTTTCTTGGCATGATTTAGTAGTGTTAAACGGAGATTAACAGACTGTTTTTACACATACTTAAAAGACAACTTACTTATGCTATAATACCAATTTTCGTAAATACACTTCATGATTCCTGGCTTATTGAAATGTTTTCCAGCATTAACTAAGGAAACACAGTACACCATTTACTATGCTTCAGAAAATAAATACTTGTAAGTAATTAAGATAAGAATAATTTGACGAATGTCGAAAAGTTTTAGTGAATGTTTAGTTATATCACTGTCAAAAGCAACGATATAAAGGCAAATGCAATTGCACTTAAGTCTACCACACAAGACTGGTTCTCACATATATTTGCCTTTGACATTCTCTAAATGTAAGATGTTCACGAATTGTGAGCAATGTCACTTTCAAAATGGCATTTCTCAAACAACTGACAACATGTGTAGCATTTTAATTTACATAGATCACCGAAAGGAAAGGTAAGTCATTGGCATTACACCGACCTCTTAAGATGCAGAAGCAACAACACGGACAACAAACACACTGAACCCAATGGGACCTGGAAAATAACAAAACGAAGACCATGATTTTCGAAATTACCAGACCGTGAAAAACGGTGAAAGTGATGGATTCCTAACCTTCTGAAAAAATGAAAGGGAAAGAAGAGCGAAAATGATCCATCAGCTCCGTCGGCAACAGCCACGATAACGTCCCTCGGGGCTTCACTCAACCATACTTATTGGTAGGGAAAAAGAAATATGGACAAGAAAAGAGTCGAATAATCCTCTCAAACAAAAGGAAATGAAGGAATAAAGTATGGGAACTCAAACTGTATGTGTTACCGGGTACAATAATAACAACAAAGATCTAATTAGGAAGATGCACTGAAAATACATAGGTTTTTCTAATGTTATCGGGCTGAACGACGTCACATTGCTGCTTGAATGGCAGTTTGTAAAACTTAACCAGCTTCACCTCCTGGGGATGCAAATCACCGAAAAATGTGAAGTTACTTGACACCGCACTGGAACCCATGATGCCCATACCTTCAAAATCCCCTAAGTGATCAAAATAAATGTTTTTGATGGCGTCATAGGTTGATGTTACATCGCTTTTCAGTGGGCACCTAGCTCTGAGTGTGCTAAAATGCCTTGATAACATTATTACTTACAAATATTTGGGGTTTACCTTTAGATTTACAAATATACTGAAGGTAACGTGGAAGTAACTGCAGGAGTAAAAGCGATCGGAGCCTGGAGTTGCAAGTTCCCATTAACGGTATGCGTGTGAGATTTCAAATAAGCCTAGCAACGGTTGCAACAATACAACAGGTCACACAGTGATCCAAAAACTAGTTAGAATGTTTATTAAACGAAGCAACACCATGCAAAAACTCAATCTGCCTTCTCTATTGAACACACACAAGAGGTGGAAAAAAGGGGCAGAGTAATTATCCTTCAAGGACATAATTCAAGGAGAGATATAACTATAAGCAGGCATAGAGTCTGCGCTTGAAGACAGAAATGAGTTTATCAAAATTAAATACAAAAACCAAGAACTTAAATGTCTTTGCAAAGTGATTAAAAAGAAGCTGTCCTTCCCTTGACAGAGTCTTCATATTCTATGCGGTATGAAAAGCATTCTCGTCTTATTTCATACATGTGGGTATCAAGTGGAATTATATGTGGGACTGTTTTAAATTCTGCCATTTTACAGGCTGAATTTACAACAGTTTCCGGAAATAATTTGCAAACATTTGTATCAATGCACTGCCAGCTCTCGCCGGCCTTCCCAACAAAATGAATGATGATCTAATATTCTATAAAGCCAGAAGTGCGAAAGTGCTGAGCTTCATTTCACATCAGTGCTCTAAATATAATGAGCAAGAATGGCAGACTAGAAATACAGATAATGATTTCTAATATTTTTGAAAGAAAATCATCTGAATACAAAGTGTTGGAGCATAAATGAAATTTTAAGCTAATCAATGTATTACAAAGGAAAACGTTAGAAACCATAAATCAAGCAGAAAGAAGCTAATTACTGAATATAAAGAATGTAAGAGTATTTCACTTGAACACTTATGAAACCCTTGCTAGGGAGGATGAATTTGATCACGAAGAACTAAACAGGCTAAGCTAAAGCATGTCGAAGCTTCGTAGATCGGTTTTACAAATAATAGACCAGGCATCGAGCCTGCGACCATAGCTTGGGATTCATATGAATGACCACATGAGGGAATTCGTTAAAAAAGTATTAACAAAAGCATCACATGAAAGAGTACTGAAACGGCCAACTTAAATAAACAACAAAAAGCTATGAAGTGATAATCCTCAAAAGATCTTTGATAGTTAAGGACATAATATAAAGAAAATGATAAAAAAAATATTATGAACAAACCTTTAAGTAAGCAACAGGTTACAAGACACCATAATTCTCGTATGAGGAAAGTGATAAGGGCACAATAAGAGTATAATCTGTGATGATGCTCATTTTATCATGATAAAGAAACTCAGGAGTTCATGCTTCGCTTTTGTGGATATGACTACGCCTTGTTGTTTTCAAGCCTCAGAATTGCACGATATGTCCAGTTCATCCTACAGTCAACAGAAAGAAAATAGACATTTAATGAGAAGCGGGGTTTTCAGTCCAAAATAATGTAACATTATTGAATCACCTATCGCCAGCCAAGGAGTATTTGAGCAAGAACGGAAAATATCTAAATAAGGAAAGGAAAAAGAAACAATGTCGGATCCTATCAAATTTTCTCACACTGAGATCACTCACGATGACGAGAAGATACCTCACAAAACAGACTGAATATTATCATGAGATGGTCCAGAGATTCATAAAGTAGGGCTAAATACGTCTATTCAACGACTATTCCACGAAAATATCAAGGTATTTATCAGCATTTATGAAGCGAATGAACTGAACCGGAGACGGTTTACGCCATAAAAAAATTTGAAATATGCACAGTGAATTACTCGTATGTTGAGTATAGTCGCAAGTTTCCTTATTTCAAATCACGTTTTATACTCTATAGTAATGAATACTGTTCTTAGTCATTCTAGAATCTGACAGGTGGTTCGAATTTATTTGAATTCTTGTACAGTGATGAAAGAGCTGTCATCTGTTTGACCAGATTTCTCTTTTAGCCAGTAGACTAACGTGTCCCTATGGATCAAGTCTGTGTAGAAAAAGTGATGCCAAAATTGCACTGAACTGCAGTTTATGCCAAGGGTGTGAAGCAACGACAGCTCTTGCTGGGGTAAAGAAAATCGAAGTCATGAACACATAATGATCATTAGGTGTCATGGTTATATCTTCTGATGAAGATATAATCATGACCTGGACTTGATCTATGCTATTGAGAGATTTCTTGAAAGACGTAACACCAGTCGCCGGCAAAATTACGCTTCATGGAGCTCAATCTTCGTAAATGCCGGAGGCCTTGGGAAAGAAAACAAAAAAGGACCTGTTAAGCAATTGAGGCCGACTGCTGTTTCTCTGATCTTTGATCTTGGTGAGGTAGCAATCGATTCGCAGTCCAGGAGTTGTCAGTGGGCAAGACTTTTGGACTTGATGACGATTGCTAGTAAAGCGAGCATCAGAAATGAAGCAAGAGGGCAGTTAGTAAGATGAAAAGGCCAAGGTGGCGCTCCTAGAACAGTCAAACAAATATTCTTATATCTGACTCGCACAGACGCAGAGTGGGAAGCGAGATCGACTAGATTGAGAACTTTCTCCTCACAAGAATAAAATCAAGTAGATTACACTAAAAGGTATCAATATACAAAGATTTACTTCTTACAGAAACTGAAGCTAGAGAAAATAAGAAGAGTAGATGCACCTTGTGAAGACCTTTGTATGTTGCTGACTGAACTGGCCTTATGCCAGCATGGCGAGAGGAACCCTGTGAAGACCTTTGTATGTTGCTGACTGAACTGGCCTTATGCCAGCATGGCGAGAGGAACAAAGTTTTAGGAAGTAAATTTAAGGAGTGCTACTGCCGATCAACATATGTTCTGTGTCATACAAAGTGTCAGCTGAAAACGTGCTTGCCACTTGTACAAGATACAACTATGATTACTTGTCATGGCTATTCAGTCTTTGTAATCAAGTACTGAGATGCAATTTTAATTTCTCTAAATACTCTGATAGACTTTGACGCCTCATGTTCGGCTGAGAATTTTGCTAATATAATTACATAACAGCAATAATACCAACAGTAGTTCATTTTGTCCTCATGCAGTTCTTATGTTTTCAAATTAAGAGTAGTGTGACGTGGCAGCTAGGCTTAACAGATTATTAAAGTTGATTAGTAAATGATACGATTTATAGGTATAAGTATTAGCTCATTAAAACCTGGACGTTATAATTTTATCTCATGGTTAACTATGCAACGGTTACTCTTACTTTGTAGCTTACCACCTACGACTGCGAGATCATTTTTTTTGTAGCAGTATCGAAGTTACGCCATCCAATGATCCAACAGAGTTTTTCTTTGTTTGCCTAGTTTCCTACAGATAGAGTTGATGGTTTTATCGACAAATGCTTCATGCTTTGTATGGCTACTGTGGGAGACATTCTCTCATGTCTAGATGTCAACATGATCCAGAAATCCTTGTTTTACAGACACCCAAGGGCTACTCAGTAAGTGCAGGTTTCCCCTGCCACACCTTTCAAACTTTTCTACTCTCAGTTTTCCTTTCAGCGCTGAATGACCTCATAAGTCTCTTCCCTTGGCCTTTGGCCGAAATTTTATATCCCATTTATTATTTTCCCGACAAACAATTCGATGCGGTGTGTTCCTTACAGGTGTAAATTTTAAGATTTGACTAGTATTTAGTCATCTTCCGCCCTTAGGCCACGAGTCGTGAGCCAGTTGCCTTTTCCGTGCTGCTCGTACCGCTGAAGTGTCATGATGATGTCACGCTGCTAACTCCTTTGTTCGCTTTGCTGGAAAAGTGCGCAGGAGTCCTCCTCGGGGCGGTTTTATGGATCTCGGTGCTTTTAAGTAATAGAGAAACTGCAACTGCTACCTTAATCCACCTGCTTCTCTGTCTTTTTTTTTTCTTTTGTTATTTACAGTACCTATCAATGTATTCCTTCACCGTAACTGTATTTCACTTGATTTCTGTTTCTCTTTGCAATGAGTTTCTAAATTGGATGCTTCTTCCAAGGAAACTTTCTAGTCAAAGGCTTCCTGGCCTGTTCCCTTAAAATATGAGTATCATAAGAAAGGAAATCTGAATAAAAACATGGATCCAGCTACGAACTTCGCAGCAATAACTGGGCATTATTTCAAAGCACCTACTGTGCTTCCTAATGATTAAAATATCATCACTTTCAGCATTCCTCTCTTTTCCTTCAAGTACTCTATCGCAACTCAATTCTTGGTAATTACTGATCCGCTAATTGTGAAAACCTTTTTCCAATTTTAGACGCAATGCGAGAAAAGACAAGCCATTCCAATTTGAAAATGAAGTTATACGGTAAATCCAGGAAGTAATACGTAATATGGAATGTGAGGAATGGCTTATACGCACCAATGTTCAACCATTAGCAACTAAAGTGGCTGTCATTTCTACTTTACTTCAGCCTGACAACTGTCATCACCAATGATATTCAACATTAGGTCCATTTGCTTTATAAACGTGTGGAACAATTCAAATTTTATATATATGTAGACATATATACGCGCACACGCATATGTATATATATGTATATACATATATACAGTATATATATATATATATATATATATATATATATATATATATATATATATATATATATATATATATAAAACCAGTGACTTTTTTACTAAAACCTCATTATGAGAAAAAATGCTTATTGTTGAGACACACATAGACACATACACACACATAATCTATATATATATAATATATATATATATATATATATATATATATAGCATCGAGTTAGGGGAGAAGGAGAATTCCTTGTATTTCCTTTCAATGTACTTTATTGTGCTGACGTTTCAAGACCATGTGTCCCATTTTCAAAGCTATAAATTAAAAAGACAACAGAATTAAAAAAAAGACTCAGATTTTAAAACGAGACGATTGCCCTTTGGCTTGCCTTCCGCTTTTTTACAGCAGATATGTTGATGACACCTTTCTACTGCTCAGAACAAAGATAGAGCAGATGAATTTCTTGAGTATGCCAACCAAATGCATCCAAACATAAAGTTTACAGTCGAATATGAAAGTGAAAATAAATTGCCTTTCTTAGATATAATGGTTTCAAGACACGATGATCATTTTAATACCACGATTTTTAGGAAAAAACTTTTACCGGTCTGGGTTCTAATTTTACAGCCATTGTTTCTTTAATTTTAAGTTAAACTCTTTATCTACCCTCTTCCACAGGGCCTTCAGTTTAACATCTGATTGGAATGGTTTTCACGAGGAAATTCTATATCTCCACCAATATTTTATTAATAACTGTTTCCCATCTGATATTTTACAAACATTTGCGCAAATTTTTAAATAATATTTTTCAACCAAAATTCAGAATACCAACAGTACCTAAACTACCTTTCTATATAAGTGTCCCGCTTATCTACGATAAACATTTTTACCAAGATTTACGACAGATAATAAACAAATATTTACCGGCTGTCGAATTGAAACTAGTACCAAATAATCCAATGACGATCAAGTCTATGTTTAAATATAAAGAAAGTCTGCACCCTTTGATGACCTCGGGAGTCATATACCTGTTTAATTGCCCCAGATGTGACCTGGGAAGTACGTGGGCTCCACTCGTAGGTTGTTGAAGGTGAGATTAGACTCTCATCGTGGCGTAAGTTACCGAACGGGTGCTAAATTATCAACCCCCGAATTTTCATGCATAAAGAGACCACGGGAAAAAATGCAAATATAATATCAATTACAAGGATTTCAAAATAATAGGCAAAGCTCCGAATGACCACCAACTGTCAATACTAGAATCTCTTTTTATTAAACAACTAGTTCCCCAATTAAATACTCAATCCACGTCAACACCTCTATACCTCTCGTGAGTTTCCGTTGGAACCAAAACGGACCCTGAATGTCACTCAGCTTTTGCCTTCAGCACTATTTGGTATTCATTGTTCCTTTCTGTTATGTTTCTTTTTATACTTTTATGTAAAAAAAAAAAAAAAAAAAAAATTTTTTCTCTCGTTTTAAAATCTGAGTCTATTTTTAATTCTGTTGTCTTTTTAATTTATAGCTTTGAAAATGGGACACATGGTCTTGAAACGTCAGCACAATAAAGTACATTGAAAGGAAATACAAGGAATTCTCCTTCTCCCCTAACTCGATGCTGTTCATCAGGTTTAAAGCAACCGCCTTCGACTTTGATATATATATATATATATATATATATATATATATATATATATATATATATATATATATATATATATATATATATATATATATATATATATATATATATATATACATATACGTCTCAACAATAAACATTTTCCTCATAATAAGGTTTTAGTAAAAAGCGACTGCCAGTTTATCCTCTAACTATACTGAATAAAGAATGCAATGGATCTCCCTAGTAAAAACTTCCACATGGTCGTCACCCGTTACACAGGCCTACCACACAAGGCTCACCAGCACCACGCTAACAAACACCGCCCCCCACCCCCCATTCATACCCGATGCCACTCACCTCCTTGCACGCCCTCTCTTGATAACCGCGAACAACGAAAGCCAAGCACGAAAGAGATGAAATGCATGAAGAGAGTAAATGCATCACGACGAAAGCTCAGCATAAATCCCATCCTTCATTTTGGAGGTGGGGAGGGGGACGAAAAGGCCGAGGAGCCTTCTGTTCTCCTTCAGTCACCTCTGACCTTCCTTTCTTGTTGCAGTTGCGGCCTATGACAAAGATGTGCTGTGCGTTTTCAAGCGAAATATTCCCGGGATTTCTTGAAAGTCACAGTCTGTTTGTCAGCCTGTCTACGTTTCTCATAGAAGATTCAAAATTACAATTAAACTGTGAGAGCAAAAAAGGAAGCGGCGTACGTTGAAATCGCTCATATTAATGCTTGTGACAAAAATCCAAACTGGAATACGGTAACTTGGCTCTGGTCTCTTCTAAAGTGAAATTCTCCGGATGGAGTCAATAATTTCACTGGAAAAAATTCTCGGAATGATTGTATTCCTTGGATTCTGTGACTGACTGTCAGATCTGGTTTTACGATTCCAGTCACATCTAAAATTCTACTTGACGACTAAGTAGTTGACGAAACATGCTGAGTGAGAGAAGAGCTACGGGTTATTAGGGCAAAAGTCTCATAATTCTTCCATTTCACTTCAAACTATAGATTCCATTAGTATTTCCAAAGTTTCAAAAGAAGCAGAGTATTTTTCTCAATACAGCGTTTTCATCACAGATTAGGGATTATGTATGTTCTACCATCAAAAGTTTAATTAAGAAAGTGAAAGAAAAATGAAGGAAATTTGTTCTAAAACTTGAAGTAAATAACAGATGGCCAAGTTCTTCGGTTTCACGCTTGGGCTTTCAGATGGCAAGGAATATTTCTTTGTCGTTCCAGAGCAGCGAAGCACTTTCCACTAACCCGCCACAAAGCCCCACGTAATGCTGCACTTCACCTACCAATGGCTTAGTCAAATGCTACGATCTGGGTTTAGTCGGCGACGTGCCATAAAATTTCGGAAATTATCTGTTCTCCAGTGTCACAAAAGGCGAAGTAAGGCGCATTTGATTATATACAATGTAGTTTTATAAATGAAAGTTCTTTTAGGAATCGAAAAATGGTTCTGAAGGCAAAATCATACACTCGGCAAAAATAATTTAATAAGTAACACAGTCATTTCAAATACTCGGCAAAAATTATGGAATAAGTAAGAGTCATTATTTCAATAAGGATATAAAAAAAAAATTAAATGCAAGACACAGTTTCAATAATATTCGGAAACGAAGTATCAAGACAAAGGCAACAAACCTGGGCACAAGGGCCAACATGACATGTCATCGTCTGGTATGACTGTCACTCAGACAAACCTGAATTCATTCATCCGGACCATCATCATTGTCCCCATCTCTTTGCTTTTTAAATTTCAGGTAGCCTAAACAGATAACGCTACTCTACTTCTCTACTTGCATCGATCAAACCTTCTTAATATAGACCTGTGATGTTGAAACTCTTCACAGACACTACACTAGAATGAGTACAAAAGTGCATAGTATGGCAGATAAAGTTAAACTCTAAGGAACCTCAAAGAATAATTGTTAATACGGCTGGATCCACCAACCCAGATCTTTCTTTCTACTGACTGTGTTCTTTTCACTATATGATACTCGTTTAGAATTTTAAGAACAATCTTGAATGCAAATTCACTGTTCAGAAACATTTCTGGTCTCTCTCTTCTTTAATCAGCATACGAAGAACTAATGAAGGAGACAAAAAGATTCTTTGTGCAGATTTTTTTTTTTGAAGAATATCATTATATCAGTGCAGAGTTATTCAGATTTCGAGAAGCACTCGAAAACTAAAAAATTGTTTCCTTCTAACAATATCTGTTGAAAAATACACACAAGGAAAAATCATTATGTTTGGTAGAGCCTCTCAGGAATTCTGTGACCTGTCTATCCTGGAGAATTGTTTTTATACTTTCAGTCTCCTTTTTTCAATTTATTCAGTTCCTGAATCGCATCTTATTTGCATTATAATCTTCGCACAATCAACTACGCAATGCTAGATATGATGTTAATGCTTTGTCTTGCCTTTAACATAGATCTTAAAAAAATTTTCCCAGTTTTGACCAAAGTATGGAATGATCTTCACGGTCCTGTAGTAGAATCCTCTAAACGTCAATTCAAAATGAGTAACTTCTGCCCTGTTAAGCAGAATCACAAGTCTTTTTTACTATGCCTGTTTTTCTCTGCTGCTTCTCTTCTAGTTTATTTTACGCGTGACTTTTTCTACGCTTCTCTCCCTCTGGGAGCCCTTGTGCTTGTAGCTTTCAGCCTCTCTAACTGAGGCTGCTGCTTGGATTCGTTCACTTTTTTCTGAATAACAACTTGACGAAATAATAAGTTTATGATCAAAACACTTAAAATCGTGGCTTTGGTGATCAATATCTGTTCATATTTCAGTGCCACCGCTATCACCGCTCTATCAGTTCTTTCTTTCAGTCAGAATAGCAGAGGAGGAATACCTCAGTTCTTCCCATGTATTTTTAGCATTCAAAGTTGCTGGAAATGTTGTAAAATCACCCAACAAAAAATCAGACTCTATCTTCTTCTTCTTCTTCTTCACAAGAAGAAGTAAGCCAAGTCTGCTTGCATTTTGATTTCCCTCATGAAGCTAGCATTAATCGAAATAATAAACGCTGTAAAAATTCGATGTTTCGAATGACTACATGAAGTGACAATGCCCATCATTTTTCTCGGTGATTTTTTAAAACTGATGCAGCATAACTTTGTTAAATGAGAGTCCATGGGTCACTGTGTTAATCGATCTTCCGAGAGAGATTTCCATCCATAGAACCGACACGGGATTGTTTATGACCGAAAACTTAATAACCACTTCAAGTACCATGACGAGAAAACAGAGCAAATGTTCAACGAACGAATAATCATAACGATAATACGTATAAATACTGCATGAAAAACGTGAAGAGTACCATATGTGATAAGCCCCAGCGCTCCTTGCCTATAAAATCTTTTGAGAAACTAAGAAAACAAAAGCGAAAGAAGTAAAAAGAGCAACTGGTTTACTTCCTAACGCTATGTATACTAAATGAAGGGACATATGCAACTTTTTATTACTAAAAATGAGGACAAACTCAGGAAACACATTCTCAACGTCATTCCATCCCGCCGTAAGCAGAGTACTTTCATATCAAAATGCATTCTCAAAAAGTAATTTACCATAGTAACGGGTCGATAGGCCTATACGGTCGGGTAAAAAGTGAAATAAACATTATTCAAAATGAAATTAAATATTTCTGCGGTAAATTTTAGACTCAAACTATGTGCGTTGTCACATTTCACAATAGAAGAGCAAACAATATCGCATGTTTTGTATTGAGGCGTATACCACATACGAGCGTACACGCGTGAATATGAGCAGCTTGATTACGAACACATACTCATGCACACCAGTAGAGCTGCTGCAGGTCATCCATGACTTCACTAGCTTGGACCCGAACAAGGCCGAACAAAAGGAGGAAAGAAAAGGTGTTGCTTAACCCTGAGGGAAGAATAGTCCCCCATTTAAAGGGTGAAAATTACAAGTTAGAGAAAACTGAAGAAAAAAGGAATTCTAGAGCTTGACGATGAGAGAAACAGTCGCCAAACTGTGCTACCGGAAGATGAATGTATTCCGCAATATAAATGTGGGAAGAGGAGACCTGGCGGGTACACTGATGCCTCCATAGAGCATGCATGACCACTGAAAATAAGAGAGAAAAATGCGCATCTCAAAAATATACATTTTAATATATAATCGCTAGTAAATTGGAGAAGGCTTTCGCGTCATCTCTTACGTCGTTGACTTACATTTCTTTAAATATGTGAATTACCAGGTAAAGCATGAATAGTGACAGATGGTGTTTGCCTTACAGAACACACAGAAACGTCAATGAAGGAAAAGTGATAAGAGAGAGAGAGAGAGAGAGAGAGAGAGAGAGAGAGAGAGAGAGAGAGCAGGGAGGTTGGGTAAATAACAGACGAGTGGATTATTGATCAAAATAAAACAAGAATCAACCATTCGTTGTCACCGAGCTCGGTCAAGTATGAGTCACTGATAATGCTTGTTAGGGGCTGCCTCAAGCTTCTCGACACTAGTCCCTATAATTAGGTTGAAAAAGCAGTCCCAGTATTGTAAAAGAAAACTAATAGCAAACGACTTGACAGTACGAAGTTAAAATTCTAAATACATAATAACATTGGTCAGAAGGGAGAAAGGCCATGATTTATCTCGGAACGTGTGCAAGGATGAAGCAATAACACATGGCCATTAAAACCCCGTGTTGTGGTAGGGTAGTTTTATACTCTGTCAGCAAGAGAGAAGGCGACTAGGCTCTTGGCGGACGGAAATGAAGGACGCTACAAACAAAACTGTGATATAATACGACAGATACTCGCCTCAGGATCTTTCCAAAATCTGAAACCTTAAATCAAGAATGACTGAGATTCCTCTTCGTCGCGAATCAGTCACTTGCTTCTCTCGTAAATTCCTTCGAAAGTTTTGATCAACTCATTCGGGAATGTGCCGGAGGCCATAAATTGTTCTTTACGCCATCCCCTCTACCGCCCAACCATTTCTCAGAGAGAGAGAGAGAGAGAGAGAGAGAGAGAGAGAGAGAGAGAGAGAGAGAGAGACCTATAACTTACGGTAGCTATAAATTTAAGCCATTCTGTATCAGCAAAACATAGCACGATTGAATTTCCAGCTGTACACAACAAAGACCCAAACGATAAAGAAAAAGATATAACTCGAGGATTTCTATCGACACATGGGAAGGTGGAAAAGTTAAGATAAAAACATTATTGGCTTGGCGCTCAAGTTACATTAAATAACTACTTTTAAAGAATCTATAAATTATTGAAGTTGTAATCTTTGAATAATTCTGCTTCGTGCATATGTACCTCAGTGACAGTACCAGTTTAGCAACAAATGAATAAATAATTGCACTAATAATAATCGGCGGTTATGAGCATTCACAATTTTGCGGCCAACATAGATAAGCTTCCATTTTCTGGCACATATATTTCACGGACCAATACAAAAATAACCTATGAATAATAAGCAACAATCAGTAAGCACTTGCATCAAATCTTGATTGCAAAACTACTGTGAACTAAACTTAGAGCAACGATCAATATTCACACTTGAAGAGAGATCTTAACAAAAACGTCCAAACAGGCCCCGTTGGCCTACATTTGCGACTGTAGCCTGTGATAAGACTGATACTGAATCTTAATGGCAAGTCTTTTCTTGATCGTCTTACCATAATTATGCATTCTTACTCTTAGCATCATGTACACAAACACACGCGCGCGCCTACATCACACACACACACACACACACACATATATATATGTGTGTGTGTGTGTGTGTGTGTGAGCCTCGGTGGCTCAGTCGGTTACAGCAGCAGCTTCGGACTTCGTAGAGGTCTGTGGCGCGGGTTCAAACCCGCAGCCGGCTGATCAGAGAGACAGACACTTTGCTATCCGTGTAGACATCCCGGGATTATATATGTAATCAACGGATAGGTTTGCTTAAAAAGCAAATGGATGTTACAGACTAAATACACACACAAAACAAAGCCACTACAACACCTTCTAAAAAACATCCCACACGTCTCGAACTCTCGCCATACCCGCGCAATAACTTCTCGCTGCTGGGAAGAAAGGGCGTTGGGTCGGGTATGATACATGAAACATACGTACCGGGGTCTAACCGATGTCAGGCAGGGCAGCCGATCGAGACCACAGGTCTACCCAAAGCCAAATCAAAAAGTCCTTCAAAGAAGGCATCGTGCGTACCCCATACAAAAATGGGAATAAAAGCACGTTAAAAGAAAAAAAAGAAAGTGTGTGTGTGTGTGTGTGTGTGTATATATATATATATATATATATATATATATATATATATATATATATATATATATATATATATATATATATATATATATATATATATATATATATATATATATATATATATATATATATATATATATATATATAAATATAAATAATATATTCAGAGCTGCTCTGGGGACTTGACTTGCAAATTAATGATTCTGTTGCTAGTTGGTGTTCTGGATTCAGTGCTTAGCAGTCATAAAAAGCAACAACAATTTAACGAAATGTTCCCCATTCCTAGGATAATCTGTTTGACTGGCTGGATAATCTCTCTACACGTGCTTGCAAGATACTAGAAGCTCATTCTATAAAAGAACTCCTGTGATGTGAAGCTAAATACTCAGTTTTTTAAAGTTTTCTTTTTCACCCCTCAAATTGACGGTACAACCACCAAATTCCAATGGAACCACAGCTGAAACTTTGCACATTACCTTTTTAAGACATTCGTTTTACCCAGTTTCATAAATTCTGGCCATTATCTGTACCTATACACATATTTATTCATATATCTAACCATACGCTTTCAAATTTGGAAGGAATGACGCCACAACGGAAGCAGCTTTCAGGTATCTCAGCAAGTTTTAGAGAAGAGGTTGCTACCCTTCGTCTTTTTTCCTTGACTTCAGCAGATGCTCGCACATTTATACAGCTATGTAGACTTGTGGGCAGCAAGCCATCAACAATCCACTGACCTAGCAAAACCGAGTACAGCACCACTCTGACAGACCACACTATTAAGCCTAACAGGGGTATTGTGTAGTAACTTTGAAACAAGTGGTGAACGTTTCACAATAGTTTAAAATACATATAATACAGACTAATATATATATATATATATATATATATATATATATATATATATATATATATATATATATATATATATATATATATATATATATATATATATATATATATATATATATATATATATATATATATATATATATATATATATATATATATATATATATATATATATATATATATATATATATATATATATATACTAGCTGACCAAACCGTTGCTGCCCGGGAAAACTCTGAAGGACTCAGAAAAATTTTCCTACACCTCCTTGTACTGACTGTCCCCTTTATCCAGGAATTACTATACTGACTGTCCCTTTTATCTAGGAATTGCTGTAATGACTGTCCCATTTATCCAGTAATTACTGTTCTGACTGTCCTATTTATCCAGGTATTACTGTGGCACCTGTCCCTTTTATCCAGATATTTCTGTACTAACTGTCCACTTTATCCAAATATTGCTGTACTGACTGTCCCATTTATCCAGACATGACTGTGATGACTGTCCCTTTTATCCAGACATTACTGTGGTGACTGTCACTTTTACCCAGGTATTACTGTGGTGACTGTCCCTTTCATCCAGACATTATTGTGATAACTGTCCCTTTTATCCAGGTATTACTGTGTTGACTGTCCCTTTTATCCAGATACTACTATGGTGACTGTCCCATTTACTCATGTATTACTGTACTAATTGTCCCATTCATCCAGGTATTAATGTGCTGACTGTACCTTTTAACCAAGTACTACTGTGATGACTGTCCCTTTTATCCAAATATTACTTTACTGTCTGTCCAGGTATTAATGTGGTGACTGTCCCATTTATCCAAATATTACTTTACTGTCTGTCCCTTTTATCCAGGTATTACTGTGCTGACTGTCCCTTTTATCCAAATATTACTTTACTGTCTGTCCAGGTATTAATGTGGTGACTGTCCCATTTATCCAAATATTACTTTACTGTCTGTCCCTTTTATCCAGGTATTACTGTGCTGACTGTCCCTTTTATCCAGGTATTACAGTGGTGACTGTCCTTTTTATCCAAATATTACTTTCTATCCAGGCACTGTCTGTCCAGGTATTAATGTGGTGACTGTCCCATTTATCCAAATATTACTTTACCATTTCATCCAGATCTGTCCCCCATTTATCCAGGTATTACTGTGCTGACTGTCCCTTTTATCCAGGTATTACAGTGGTGACTGTCCTTTTTATCCAGACATTACTGTGGTGACTGTCCCATCTATCCAGGCATTACTGTTCTGTCTGTCCCTTTTATCCAGGTATTAATGTGCTGACTGTCCCTTTTATCCAGGTAATACTGTGGTGACTGTCCATTTCATCCAGATATCATTGTAGTGACTGCCCCATTTATCCAGGTATTACTTTGGTGGCTGTCTCATTTATCCAGGTATTACTGTACTGACTATCCCTTTTATCCAGGTGGTATTACTGTGGTGACTGTCCATTTTATCCAGGTATTACTGTTGTGACTGCATAAACCTTGAACTAGAATTATTAATCACAGGAAAGAAAAGCTTTTTCAACAATATATTTCTATGGTATTGAGTACATGAAATTAGGCATGATAAACCCATAGAGTTTATTTACACATGAAGTAAGGTATGATAAACCCATAGAGTTTATTTACCACATAAATTACAAAGGGAAGGGCATGGTGGAAGAAGGTGCGGGTTTGAAACCTACCCTCTTATCTAAGTTGGGTCAAATGATGGCCACATGCCAAATTTTGTCTAGATCAGTCAAGTGGTTTGGATTTCTATAGTGCACAAAGATACAAACAAACATACAAACATTCACTTTTACATATGAGATATATATATATATATATATATATATATATATATATATATATATATATATATATATATATATATATAGAAATCATCAACACACAATCACGTGAATCAAATATCTATAATCAACTTTTGAGTTAATTTAAATCTTAAGAAGATATATTTAATTCCCATTAAACGGTAGAGAGAAAATTTGAAATCGATAACAGTACTACTGTAGTTTAATCTGAATTTCGCCAACAACAGGGATGCAAAAACCATACGAAGCACCTCGAGTCGCAAGTGTTGCCACATTAAATATGTTATGTAAAAATCCTGCATTTACAGAAAAAGCAAAAGAAAAGTTTATAATGTATTCGAGGTCGCGCAATTCCTGGGGCATTTAGAAATGCGGTTCCGTTTCCCAAGAGCTTTGTTGCTTTTTCCTCAACAAACTACGCAAAGTTCTTGCACTCTGAAAAGTCGTTACCCGAAAAGATGAACAAAATTACCTTAGAGCGCTGCTCCAAAGTTTGCATAAAAACGAACCCTGAACTTCGCATAAATTCACTTTTTTTCCTTTTTCTTTTCCCTATAATCAACTTTTGAGTTAATTTAAATCTGACATTAAACGCGTACTACTGTAGTTTAATCTGGAGCTTCCTTGTTCCATCCCCGTGCAAGTGTTGCCACATATATTTATTTATAATGTATATATTTATGCGGTTCCGTTTCCCAAGAGCTTTGTTGCTTTTCCTCAACAAACTATAAAGTTCTTGCACTCTATATATATATATATGCTATATATATAAAAAACGAACATATATTCATTTTTTCCTTTTTCTTTTTCCCCGTACTGACAGCGAGCGGGAGCTTCCTTGTTCCATCCCCGTGCTTATATATCATATATTATATATTATATATATGTATATATATATACACACATATATATTTATATATCATATATATATGTATATATAAATATATATAAAATATATATTTATATTCTCCGTAGACTTTATTGCTACTTGAATTTTCTTTCTCTTCCTTTGTCGGTTTGGCGTACCTGGTGCCGTTGCTATAGCGCTACCTTTGTTGTGAAAGGTCCTTTAAAATGGCCTCTACATGCATTGCTCGTGCTTGGTTATTGATTTTGCCTGCTCTTCTCTTCAGAAGGCTGCTCAAACAACAAATGTTATCCTGACTGAAAATAAAACAGACAGATAGGTTTGCTTTCGCTTTCGGACACCGAAAGAACAGAGAGAAGTCCCTTAAAGCCTTAGAGCCTGTTAATTGCCTGTCTTGATTTATGAATTGTTTTCAATGTACTGTATGAATGTCCTAAAGACGACTACAGACTGATGGCAAAAGAGGTTATCTTTAACCAGTTTTTTTATAAGCCACAATCTTATACTGAGTTCAGTAACAAATGGCAAAGAAAAGCTTAAACGGGCCAACAATGACGTGAAACAACAAAAGGAATAAAAGTAAGGCACTAAATAGACTGCAACTATTACACAAAAAGAAAAAGCAACAGCTAAACTCTCGTCGAGTGAGAGACATAAATTCGCTTACAAATCGACCGGAACTTCTTTAGGGGTGGGCACGGGGGGAATGGGTACAGGAGGAGGAGGGGGAGGAAGAGGCCACTAGGAGGAAGGCTTCTCCCCTACTTTAATCCGTTGCTAATCTGCATAATCAGGGGCTTCAATTTTACACCTTACGACCTGTCAACGGGCCATCTTACTATTTACCGAATTCCTTTCCTAGACTATAAAGAGGATCCTCATTGCGTATTTCCATACTGAACTTAACAGGAGGAAATGATTCCACATAAATCTGGGTGACATTTTAGAGATTCATTTGTTTTATTCACTGTAGAACAGTCACTTTTATATGGAGCGTATATGAGCAGAAGCACCACACGGAAAAATGGAAAACCGGGTATAAATCCTGACCAGGTTTCCCTTTAAGAGGACTGAATGATACACAGTGGTAGAGATAAACAATATATGTGCTAGAATAACCAAAATGAACAAACTTACATTTCGATGAGAAGATATATACAACTGACAGGTAGAAAAAGTGCGTGGAGCAGTAAACTCACCGGCGTCTCACGTCAGTGTTCCATTTACAAATCTTGTTTATCTGCGAGGGTGGGCTCATACCTTTGCTCTGGGCCCAGGGTAAACTACACTCCTTAAAATCTACACATTTTGAATATTTTTTTTTTACACAAGTAGATCGGGCTTATACGTACTTTGACTGGTATTTATATTCTTACGGGGATTTTCTTTTATAAAAGATAATGTTTCTCTACAGGATATTATTGGAAAAAACTATCCTATTTTAGTCCCTGTCCATCAGATGACGTGAATGTTTTCACTAACAAAAACGAAAATTGCACCTGTCCATAACTTATTCATTTTTGATGCTGTCCCAATGATTTTCCAGTATGACCATTATAAAAGTTGTCACATTAATCACGTGGAATTTGATATACAGAACCTTTAGCATTGTCGGGAGAGTTCTTTATAAGTGCTTGTTTCACTGTATCGTTGTTCTTACCTTACATATTGTAAGTTTTTCTGCAATTATAAAAAGTCCCTTTGGCTGCCTTGATACATTGTCCAATACAGAATCAGGATATTTTAATGTCTTGCCTGTATTCATAATTATATGTGTTTATTCATCAATATGCTGGGGCTACACTTACGTAATGCTTTTAAAAACATGAATGTGAAAATAATATTTAAACCCACTGCTATTTCTGTGTATTACGCAATCGAAAAATGTGGGATACTCTCATTTTCCATTTTCAAGAAAATTCTGTTGATATGACAAATTCATTTAATTTAGCAAAGAAATTGCTTACATTTTCGTTCTCTTGTTAAATATATATTATATCGTCAACAAATATATAACTAAAACTTACCACATTGTGTGGAATGATTTTGTTCGTCACTCTACTTTCAAAAAAGTCTCTATATAAATTGCTTAAAACTCGAAATAAACTTTGCGAGACAAACTTCCAGGTGAATCGAAACTGACATTCCTTCACATGTATTCTAATCAATCCTATTGGAGTGTCTTTGGAAAGTGGTATATCCAGCTGTCTGCTCTCTAAGTTACCAGATAAAAATTTTGGCAGATCAAATACAGTTACTTTCGTGAATAATAATACTATATCAGAACTCACAGGCATAGGCTCACTATTAATTTGTAGATAATGGAAGTATTTTTTTAAAAATCTGAATTGTTCTTCACATTGACGTTAGAAATGGTACCAACCCATGGGTAAAGAATATCAAGGTATTTTGCTACACTGTATGAAGAGGAACCAGCGGAAAAAATAATTGGTCCAGTGGGAAAATTTGTTTTGTGCGATTTTATTACTCCATACAGATATGGTAACAATGGCGAGGTTTCATTTCTATTCTCAAGGTTCTTTACTTGTTACTTTTTTATTGAAATTACCGTTCACTCTACGGGATTTTTATTTAGTTCTTTGTAAGAATCTCCTGGGTAGGCTATGTACATTTTCATTATGACCTTAGGAATAAATTAACAACTCAGTTTTCAAATCCATGTTTTAAAAAGCATTACGTGTATGTAGACCTGAGTACATTGATAAAGAAATACATATAATTAGGTATACAGGTAAGAAATGATAATACCCTGATTTTGTATTGAACACTGAGCTAAGAGCGGCAAAAAGGAATTTTTATGATTGCAGAGAAACTTACAACATGAAACACCTGCTCCATTACCATACAGCAATAACTTCAAAGATGTTTCAAATCTCCCTGAAAACACGAGAGGTAATGTAAAAGTGAAGAACGATATTACAATGAAACAAGCACTCACAAAGAAAGCTCCCTGTAATACTTAGGATGTAAGCCATGTGACAACTTTTAAACTGACCAAACTAAAAAATCATTGGAAAAGAGAACAGAGGAGCATAAAAGTATATAAGATATATACGGGATAACGGTGCAATTTTTGAACATGTTAGTGAAGACAATCATGCCATCAACTGGACAGAGGCAAAAAGATAGTTTTTACAATAATAAACTGTAGAGACACATCATCGAATCCAGTTTTATAAAAGAAAGATTTGTAAGAATAAGATCACCAGTCAAGGAATGTGCAAACTCGCTCCATTGGCTTCAAAAGATTTTAAGAAGGGTAATTTCCTCAGGGCCCAGAGCAAAGGTGTG